>NC_141543.1:33080882-33237794 GCF_021556685.1 Rattus norvegicus | reverse complement strand
AGTGGAAAGAAGACTGTATTACATTTCTGGAACACAGGATTGGCAGACCATGAGGATTACTGTGTTGGGCACTGTACACAGTTTTGTCTTGTTGGAGAATAATTAAAACTAAATGTGCAGCCCATTGCTCCCCATGTACAGATTAATCAATCATTTCTGACTGGGCACAGCGCTAGGCACTTTTGAGTGGACCTCTATGAGACACTGCTAAAACGGACAGTTCTCATCCCGGAATGATGCTTGGCTGTGAGTAGGATGTTTGTTCAAGCCAAAAGCCTACCCTGACTTTTGTTAAAGGGAGTCAGTGATATAAATATCCTTATCTATTCTCTGTTCATTATTATTAAAGGAAATTACAAAGGGAGAAGTACCTTTATGAGAAAAAGCTTCTTTAATCTAGTTATAGATAGATAATGTTTCACATTTGCTTTTGAGTATCCCAAAGGAGACTTTATTATTAGCATTGCTGGGGTTGTGTGGTTTTCTTTCTGCCAAATGTTTTGGAAAAAATCCCACTGACAGCTACGGCTGTGGTAATGTTCAAAAATTACAAGTGCTGTTAAGATGTCAGGAGGCCCACTTGCTCCAACAAGTCGGAAGAGGCTAAAATAGAACCTCAAAGGTAATAAGTGTGAAGAACTTGAAGCTCATGAGAGGTGGGGGAAAAGCATTTTGAACACTTCTACAACCAGTCACTTCCTCTCTAATCTGCGGCATTAAAGTTGAAAGTATTGGTGCAGTACAATGTGATTGAGATTTTATCCATCTTGTTTCTATCTGCATGTCATTACCCAGGTCTCTTTGTAAGATGTAGATTATGATCCAGATATTTATGAGTCAGGATTAGCTGGCTTTCTGCATTTCTAATAAACTCTCAGGGGTTCAGAAGTACTGATGCACAATACATAGAAGAGACACAATTTGCCTTTAAAGTAGACTATGCTTCCAAAGTGTTGAAAAAGACATATTTGTCAATAACTTTCCTACTTAGAAATCTTACTATATGGAAGAACTCTAACAATTTCCTCATTGTTTTAACAATATTTTAAATACGTACTTTAGGAATTTCACATATATATATATATATGTATATATGTATACACACACATCACACACATACATATAAATGTCCTTTCCACCTTTCCATCTTTATGTCTACTTTTTCACCACTAGTTTTCTCTTACAAAATACAAATACTTCATGGGCTAACGTGATCAAACATTACCAAATGATACGGAGTATACATCCAAATATCTCTGTCATGGTGTTTTGATTTTTTTCTGCCCTATCATCGTCCCATAGTGTCCCCACAGCATGGTAGACATACATCATCGCATGTCTTCTTTATGGCTCTCTACAAAGAATGGCAGCTATTTTTCTGCAATGCAAATCCTACATCATGGTCTGCCTTGAATCTCTTCCAATGACTTTATTGTCGGCAGGATAAAATTCAACAGGATCACAGTGAGGAGGGGCTTTGAGGATAAAAGATATTTAGATTCCCATTTCTTAAACTCAGACTGCTTCTAGGTAAGCTTACCCAGATATATAGAAAAGTCATTTTCTCTGTGCTCCATTGGGAGGAAGGAGCTGAAAAGTAGGAGAGCACCAGTAAATTGAAAGTCTACAAGACCAGACAGATGAAAGTCTTTCAGTTTATTGTGTCTTTAACTTTGATGGTTTGAGGATCTAGTAGAAGCAAGGGTCCTTTGATACTAAGCTAAACAAAAGCCAAGTTAAGCATTGAGTATATTTCATTATCTTGATCTTAATCAAGATTCTCAATATCTTCGTTAAGTTGTAAGGAAGCATGGTACATCATTTAAATTTTCACAAAAAGCATCCAATAGAAGGTATCTCTCTCCTAGTCTGGGGCCTGGTTCCCAGTATCTCTATGGAATACTTTTAGCAGTACTGCTAGCAAGTCTGCCCAGAATGCTTCAATCTTTAGCATTACTCTTAGCATAGTATAAATAATATCACTTATTTTTCCTTTCCTAGTTATTCAGGAAGTTTTGTATTACCCTAAAACTGTGTAATTCTTTCGAGCCAATTAGCTTTAGTAAGTATCCTATAGACTTTATCAAATATTTCTTTATATAGTCTTGTTATCACTAGAGTTTCTTTATGTGCTGAAGGTACACACGTATTTAAACTATCTAGAGACTGTTATGAAACCGTGTGATGTGAAAATTAGGTCCCCTTAACACCCAATCAAATGAATTAAAAAAATGCCTGTAGACCCAAACCCGCACTATTGTTAGACTGCTTTTAAAAATCTATCTTCACCAATCAAAATAGTTGTTTTGGTTTGTTTTTAGTTCAAGGTCCCTACTAATAGGTGAAGATTTAGCGGTGGAGAAATTCTAGCATCATAGCTGTATTTCACATTTTTGTCTCATCTGAATATGAGCAAGTGTCAAGCAATTAAACAAAATCTGGCACATTGTCCACTTTCTTACACAGAGATATCACAGTTCTCACATAAGAAATAGCAGGAGGTTCAAATCAGTGACTGCGGTGTCTCAACCAAGAAATAATGAAAGTAAAAGATGGATTGAACCAAAGATAAATACAAAATATTATTTAACTGATTTGCATATGAAACCAGTAAACTCAGAGACAAATGTCACCATAATCAAACACTTTGAAAGAAACTAATTTGTAAATTAATCTATAGCAATGCTAATTCAAAAAAATACAGGCAACACATAATTTGTCAATATTTGAAATAATTTGTCACTAAAGATTATTAATAGTAGTATAAAATGTTTCATGGATACTTTTTCTATTTACTTTCAAAGACACAAACAACTGAAGATTACTCATAAAGACACTGCAGTAACCCCATTGCTATTAAAATGTAGAATCTGTATTTCAAAAGCTCCCAAAGAAAATTACAAGTCAAGATGGCTTCATTGGAGAATTTGACCAAATGTTTTGCAAGGAAATAATATCCATTATATATCATAACACCTAGAAATTCTGAGAAGAAAGAATGCTATTCAATTACTTCTTACTAGCTCCTAAGCCCAAGACTCTACATATAAAAAATCTATAGAACAATAACACTAAAATATACACATGCTAACTAACTCTCTAACAAATCTTAGAAAAGTGAATCTAATATTATTGAAATGTAATACATCGTGATTTACAAGAGTTCATTCTGGGGGTACAAGGTAAGCATAAATGCACAAATCAATTGATATAATTCATTACAAAATATATAAAATAAAAAATTAACGGTAGCCTCAAAAGAAAAAGCACTTAACACAATCTATCTTTTGTTCCTGATACATGGGACAAGATATGAAGTCTTCAATCTGATGGACATATGCAAAACTCTCAGTTAGTTTCATTTGCTATAGTGTGAGACTAATGTCCCTAAGAGCAGTTGAAAGGAAAAGATGCCTATTTTTAATACTTAGTAGATACTTCACTTCTCATTTTATTGAGAATATAATAAATGAGTGAAAAGGAGACGTAGAAAAAAGTAAGAAGCAACAAATTTAAAAAGAAAGAGAGAAAATGCTGTTCTTAGTTGTGAGTAAAATGAGTCATTTCTATTAGACAACTTTCAAAATATAAATTAGACAATGAGATTAATTATATTTCTTTATCTAGTCAGTCAACTGTAAGATATTGAAAACAAAAACATTGCTAATTAAAATAACAGATAATAAATAATGAAAGTGTAAAGGAAAACAATTAGAATTAACACTATGAAAAATTTAAGGTTATGATAAAGCCATAATAATCAAAGACAATATGTGGCATTTGACACAAAGCTAAAATATAAATAGTATATATACAAAATAAAGATACTAAAACTAAACCTATACTTTGAAAATAATAAAATTTATGACAATCATGCAAAGGGAATTTGATATAGAACTTACTGTCTTTTGTTTGTTAAGCTGTGATTGACCTATTAGATATATGTATGTGAAAAAAAATCAACTGTGATTTATGTCACACCTTTGTTTAGATTGTTGATTATGCACTATTCAGTTAAATGAAAAGCATAAAGTAGCTCTAAAAGTTCAGAAGGTATGATCTGAAAATGATTTTGTGATTCTGAGTGAAGCACCTATTCTGTAGATATGACAATGAAAGTTTATGTACAAAAGACTAAACATAAATTTTATCAGAATTAAAAATATGTGCTCAACAAATGTTTGTTAAAACATTACAAAAAAGGCACTGTAAGAGAATAGTTTTTGATGTGTGCTCTGATAAACATGTGTATCAAAAAACCCACAGATGTAGCTCTTAAAAATCATAAGAAGAAATCATGAAATAGGCTTCTTAATGGTCAGAAAATTTATTTTGTTAAGTATACAAGAACACTCTTGTCCTCAATAGTTACCAAGAAATGCAAATTAAAAGAACAATAAGAAATACTACGTACCTTTCAAAATAACTAAAATTTGAAAGATTGGCTATAATATTAACAAGAATGTGAATATTTGCAACTCATATATGCTGCTAAAGTTGTGAATTGATAGCCACTATAGGAGAAAAAAAGGTGATTTCATAGGAAGTAAGGTCTATTTGTGAATATTATAAAGTATAATATCAATTTGCAGTCAAAATATGCCTACTGATGTAATAGTGGAAGTATGGCTAAGGTAATAACCAATCACTTTGAGTTGATTTTAAGCTTCTTCCATAAAAGCAAATTCATGCCTGGTATTGTAAAACTAAGAGGTCTTCGGCTCTAGGAATCAACTTACTACTGTTTAGTTAAGCTGTCATTGTTCCAAGCTAACGTTTATTAGGACAGAAATGTTATTCTCTACTGAATTACAGAAGCTTGCAATCAACAGTGGTTAGTACTGAGATATGTGGCTGTTCATATTATAGGATTAAGTTGACAACTCAATGTTTTTCCCTAAATAAAATATTCAACAACTTATTAAAGTCCCAGGGATTATCACAGAAGTAGCATCATAAAGAGCAGAAGAGCTAGAAGGTATGCAGAAGTGCTGTGAAACATTGTCTTCTGGGAATGGTTCAGCCAGTGCAGTTATGGGCTCATAATTGTTGTAGTTACCTGCAATTGACCATCACAAGACAGGGTCTAGCAATACTCAAAGATCATGGGAGAATTCATGTAGCCATATCCCTCCCTGTTAGATGAATTGATACTTGGGAAAGGCTAGTTATTGTCCCCCAGTTGCATATCCACTGAGGTGCTTACAGACTCCTGTGAGTAGTTCCAAACACGATCACGTATGATCCTGATGCTGGTCGTCTCCAAACAAACAAACAAGCAAACTATTTGTGGGGAGGGAGTTGTAGGGAGGAAGAAGGATAAGAGACGTGAGGGATATAGAAAGGGTGGGGAATTTCAACTAGTAAGTTGAAATATACTTTATACATGTTTGAAATTGTCAATAAACAGAGTCGATAAATATTTTCTAAAAAGGGACTGCTAACATGAGCTAGCCACTCCTCTCCTAGGTGTTTACCCAGCAGGAACAAAAACATATGTTCCAATAAAAATGCGTACAATGCTATTTATTAGAACTTTATTTTTGATTTGCTCTGAGACAGGGTTTTACTATGTATCTCTGGTTGTCCCAGAACTCACTATGTAGACAAGGTTGATTTCAAACTCTAAGAGATCTACCTGCTCTTGCCTCCTAAGTGCTGGGTGTAAAGTGTGCACCACTATGCCAGGCTTCAGTTTTATATGCATAATTAAAATAGCTGCTAATAACAGGATTAATAGACAAATTGTAGGCTATCTGTTTAACTGGTGTCATTCATCACTGAGAATGAAGAACCACACCCTCAAGGACAGTAATGGATTTCAAGACAATGAATGTTTAATGAATGAAGACAAGAGAGTGAATATGTATTGAATTTTCTATCATATAAAAGTTTTGAAAAGACAAGCCAATATGTAGTGGTAGAAAATACATTAGCTATTACTTGGGTGAAAATTACATGGTGTGGGAAATGGGATTCCAAAGAGAGACAAAGATATTTTTGAAGCAATAGCTATGTCCACTGCCTTGACTATGCACAGGAATGGGTGAGTAAGTATGTAAAAACTTATTAAATTATACATTTTAAAGCTAAGCAATATACTGTATGATAATTGTACATCTGATATCACTCTTTAAAATGATCAAACTTGCCCTTCAAGATGTCATGGGTTTTTTTTTTTGTTTTGTTTTTTTTTTAACTATTTAACCCCAAATCCTAAGCTTTTTTTCTAAGCTTGCTTTCTCTTTCTTTCTTTCTTTCTTTCTTTCTTTCTTTCTTTCTTTCTTTCTTTCTTTCTTTCTTCCTTCCTTCCTTCCTTCCTTCCTTCCTTCCTTTCTTTCTTTCTTTCTTTCTTTCTTTCTTTCTTTCTTTCTTTCTTTCTTCCTTTCTTATAAGTACACTACAGCTGATTTCAGACACACCAGAAGAGGGCACCAGATCTCATTACAGATGTGGGTGCTGGGATTTGAACTCAGGACCTCTGGAAGAGCAGTCAGTGCTCTTAACCATTGAGCCATCTCTCCAGCCCAGTGCCATGTTTTTTTAATCACTATAAATCTGTTATTTTTTTTCTCTCATAAAACTGTAAATGTCGGGTGTTGAGGTGGAGTCAGGGGTTGAGGTGGGAGTCGGAGGAGGGAGTGGGAGGGGGGAACTGGGAAAGGGGATAACATTTGAAATGTAAATACATAAAATTTCCAATAAAAAAACATTACAACAGGGAACAGAAGAGCTCAAAACATACATGACACCTTGTTACCAGCTGTCTATAGAACCTACCACAGTGGCCTCCCACAAGCCCAGGTAGTGCTTTATAGAAGTTTTCCTATGAAGTTAAATGATGTCTCTTTCTCTTCTGAGCTGAGTGAAAGCTTTCAGGCACTGAAAAATTGTTAAGTACATTCCTGAAAAAAATCCACTTTCAGTTTCCATGATGGAGTAAAACTCTTTCCCCATTTGAAGTCAAACCACAAACTCTGATGACCAAATTTCAAAGCATACTTATTTTATTTTTAGATGCTAGCATGTTAATAGTTGGAACACTAGAGAGTAAGATTAATGTAGTAGAATCATGACTACATAGTTACTAAGTAGCCTTGAAATTATTTATAGTTAAATTGTGATTATTTTATACCACTACACAATATACAAGCTGTCATAATATTAAAAGAAAGGCAACAAAACTAAAAATAAACAGGGTGACTGTTTTCTTCAATGGCATGTGTTCAGCAAAAAGATGAGCTGGTTTTATCCTGAATAAAGGGCTGTGATGAGGCCATTTGTCAACGTGCTGGCCTTTGGGCTGATCAATGTTTATTACTTCCTTACCTGGTCACAATGATTTATTGTGCAATCCTCACTTTTTATTATCTTGTCTCATGAATTTTTCAATAAGGGCTGACCATAATTCCTTAAACTTGTGCTAACAATAAAACAGGGCTATTAGGAGAGTTTTCTCTAGAGGCTACTCAAAGTTCATAATATATGAATAATTTAAGTGATTTGTGGATTGTCAGTGACAGAGGAAACCCCACAAATAAAATCCCAATTGGAAGTTTCACTTTTTTGAGTGAGAGAGCCTTCCCGTTTCTCTGTAACATCAATGAATTTACTGCTGCTTTGAAGCAAAGAGAAATATGTTGAAACACGGGCACTTTTTAATTGTACCTGTGATGCTGTTCAGTTTGGTCACCTATATACTTTATAGAGATTAAATATTAAAAGTTCGTAGAGGCATAATTTCCATACAAAACATTTATTAGTTAATTAACAAATATTTACAAAGGACTATATAATCCAAATAGTAGAGATAACAACCATGAGCAAATTATATAAAGTCCATATATAAAAATGGGTAGTATATTCTAAAGGGTAAAAACCCTCAGGTATTTCTGTCTTGGGGAAAATAAAGGCCTATCTGTTTAACCTGTCTGTCTAACAATCTCTCAGACACAACAGATCTCTTTTTAACTCTAAAATTGCATATAATTATTTTCTTTAATACATTAATATAATTTAATTTTGTGGTGAGTACCACACAAAAGTCACTACTTTAAATTAGGACCTCTGTTGCACACCACCAAAGAGACTTTTAGCTAGAAATCAATGCTCCAGAACATTGTAGCGAGTAAACAAATAAACAAAAACCTTTGTTACCCATCTGACAAAGAATTTTCATGTGATTTTGAGTAATGTTAACATTGCTAGAACTTGAGGCAATAGATAGAAGGCAGTATTTATTTTTCAAAGTGTTTTCCTGACTCAACAGGACTATTGTCCACATGAACTCATAGCATGGCATGTACAAGACCCGGACCAGAGCAAGGCAGCCAAAATTATACCGTGGGTGGGAGAGAAGATGACAATGTCACAACTTAGCTGAGGAACTACGGGCAAATGGTAGCTCCTACGTAAGAGAGAGTCCACTTTCTTCAGATGTTTGGCCCTCTAGTGACTACCCATGTACGAGGAGATGGCTTTATACTCCTGGACATGCTGGTCTCTTAAGACAAGTTGGTCTACTTCTAAATCTAGCATTAACATTTGCCAATTCCATTTAAATCCCTTTAAATCTCATTAATATACAAATTTTCATCCTCACATTGGATCTAAACTAAGGAATTGAGTAAAATTGATTATAATTTTGGGAATTATCATACCTTTGTCACACTGCGTCTGGCAATTATATACAAGTTTATTAATGTGCCCCATCCAAGGGTAACAATATCAGTTCTGGTTCAACATACAAGTTTTTTCAGTCCTAGGTAATATTAGGTCTGGCAATTCTCATCTCTAAAACAGACAATGGAAAGGAGCACTGGTCCTGTTCCATTTCCTTCTAAACGATACTGGAATGATAACGAAAGGCAAATAAGAATAAGTGATTTTATAGTGTCCTATGATAAATAGTTCAATAATATTTTCCTTTTCCTGTTTTTTTAAATGAATGTCATTATATTTATTTCCATGTTTTGTTCTTTTAAAAACTGCACTTTTCTGACTACCCAAGTGATTTATGGGAAAGAGTACAAACCTCTGCTTGGTGTCATAAGAGAGCAACACTGTATTCAAATACAGTGCTAAGGGATGGGGCAAGGGCTCACGGTGCTCAGTATGCAGTAGTAAAAAGTGTAATAGCCAACAAGGTTGACTACTTCTATATTGAGAAAAGAGTCATTTTTCTTATACTAAAAAAAAAAAGACCTATCCAGGAATTCAATAATGACCTTACACAAGTCAAAACATTTATATTTTATTCCCTAAATCCTCATTTATAGAAGAACCATCAGTCTCAATTATCCTGGACCCCTGACATCCCTTAGACACTGGATCACCAACCAGGCAGCATACACCATCTGAGATGAGGCCTCCAACACATATACAGCAGAGGACTCCTGGTCTGGGTTCAGTCAGAGAAGATGCATGTAAACCTCAAGAGATTGGAGGCCCCAGGAAGTTTAGAGATGTGGGGTGAGTGGGGAAGGGACACCCTTGTGGAGACTTGGTGGGAGTGGGGAGCAGGAGGAAGTTTGGGACCTGGGGAGATAAAAACTTGAGTGTAAAAAAAATACATTAATTTAAAAATTCCTCATTGAGTACAGCATGTGCATTACTGGTTTAGTCATAGGAAATTAACAGTGACCAAACCACAATGGTCTGTCTTTGAAACAAGGATTTTAGGCATCAAGATAACACTGTAAACAGGCTGCATATAAAAAATATAGGTGCACACACTAAGTCAAGTATAATTGCAGTACAGGCAAATAAAACAGGGTAGAGGGCGTGAGGCTGCAGGCATGACTCGCTGTTTCCATGGGTTTAGTGATATTTCTAGGCACATTAGGATAAAAACATCAAGTAAAAGATATTAAGGCATTTTCAACCCATAGGATGAACACAATATCAACCAACCAGAGCCCCCAGAGTTCCCATGGACTAAACCACTAACCAAAGAGTAGCAACGGAGAGACCCATGGCTCCAGCTGCGTATGTAGCAGAGGATGGCCTTGTTGGGCATCAATGGGTGGAAAGGCCTTTGGTCTTGAAAAGGCTCAATGCCCCAGTGTAGAGAAATGCCTGGGTAGGGAGGCAGGCATGGGTGGGTAGGTGGGAAAGCACCCTCATAGAAGCAGGGGTGGGAGGATGGGAGAGGGGGTTCCCAGAGGGGAAACTGGGAAAGGGGATAACATGTGAAATGTAAATAAGTAAAATATTCAATAAGAATAGAAATTCTGGAGCCCCAATTTTAGTTCCATTTGGTCAGACACACTGAAATGGATTGAACTGAATGGGACAGTGTTGTTAACAAGATGGGAAAGACAGCAGCAAGGGAGAGGTGTCATGTTGCTTTTAAGGGTCCGAAACTGTTATTTTATGGATTTTGATAGACTGCTTCCAAATGCTACTTAAATAAAACAATGCTTTTAATAGTCAAAATGTAATACAGAATTATTAATGAACAGTATGAAATAAAACCCACCACAATTGTTTACCTTATCTAAAGGTTAATGTTAAGGATGATCCTATTATTTAATTCAGTTTATCACTATCATGTTTTGAATGAGAGCCTCTTAGGATCATGAGTCCATGGCTCTGTAAACCCACAGTGAACTAGGCCCTTCCACATCCATTGTTAACCAAGAAAATGTCCTATAGGTCAACCTGGTGGAGGCGTTTTCTCAAATGAAACCCCCCTTTCCCAGGGGACTCTGGTTCATGTCAAGAAGACAATACATAATAAAGACTAGCCAGAAAAATAGTCATTGAAATACAGTATGAATTGCATTTTACTATAATAGCTAATTATAGCTATTTTTGCCTAGTTATCACAATGTTCTATACATAGATGTATATATATTCTATGCAAAGATATAAATTAATAATCAAGGTGTTTGTTTATTGTGCCATATCTACTCACCAATATGCTGTTCACATCTTGTGAACTGCATGTGTTTTCCCAAATCTTCCATTGAAGCTGTAATCTCCCATATGACAATGTTAAGAAGTGAGCCTTTTAAACAAATTTCATTTTGCAAGGATCCATGTTGGGGGAGCCCTCAGCATGAGATCAATGTCTTTAGAAGGATAAGGCACATCAGCACACCCTCTCTAGTTTATGAAGACACAGGGAAAAAATGGAACTTTCTGCGAGTCAGGAAGTGGGCCCTTATCAAAGACAGAATCTGACAGTAGATCGATCTTAAGCTAGCTTCCAGATCTATGAAAAATAAGACTACTGTTGAAGCACCAATCACATCATTTTTATAGTATCCTGGACTAAGATAAGGGATTCAATGTTTTCAGTGATAGTTCATTTAACCCGAACCTCTTGGACTAGTGGATTTATTAATCTATGATAAGTGTATCTTGCCTATTTATCTTCACATTGCCTGTAATTCCTTGCTGAAAAGTTGTACCTGTGCTATTTGGTGTACAAATAGTATTAACTCTTGAGCCATCACTTTAGGCCCAATTATTTTATTTTTCCTTAATTACTTTTTGCAGGGTGTATGTGTGTGTGTTTGTGTGTGTGTGTGCATGTGTGTGTGTGCATGTGTGTGTGTGTGTGTGTGTGTCTGTGTATACATGATTGCATATGTATGTGCATGGAGTATACACCTCTGCCTTGTTATTTATTTATTTATTTATTTATTTATTTATTTATTTGACATAAGGTCGCTAGCTGAAACTACACGACCAGCCAGAAAGCCCTAGATATATTTCTGTGTCCACAATCCTTTGTGATGTGGTTTGAAGTGTGCATTGGACAAAGCCCAACTTTCATATAGTTGCTGAGGTCTGATCTTAGATCTTGGAATTTGTACAGCACATGCTCTTCGTCACTACGTCAATTCTGGTGTCTATATAAACCGCATATAGAAAGTATTATAGGCAGATATTACCTTTAACTTGTTTCTAAATAATACAGATTGTGTAGACAGAATAGGGAGCACAGAAAAAATGCTAATATTAATCTTGAAGCTAGGGATAGATAAATGAATTCTCTGTTTATTGTACTAGCAGTAATTGTACACATTTCATTTTTTTGAGCGTAAGTTATCTTCTATTTTAGGTAGAAAAAAGGGGAGTGGATACTCTCACTGAAAGGCATTAACATGGAGGCCAGAGAGATGCCTCAGGGTTTATGTGTTTGATACATGAGCAGGACACTTCAAGGGTTAGGATTCTGATATCATGCATGTAAAAGTCCAACCATGTCAGAACACACCTGCAACTCTAGCAATGAGAGTAGGGAGTGGCAGAGGCAGATGCCAGGGCTCCCTGAGCAGTCTAACAAAAACCTAACAATGTCCAAGTTTAGTGAAAAGATATATATATATATATATATATATATATATATATATATATATATATTCACACACTTGTATACACATGCATCCACAGTTGTATATACATACATATATTACTCATGTACATAACTGTACACACACAAAGATTAAATCCATAAGAAATCTACATCTTCATAAAAAATGGTCGCCCTCAACCCATAAATAACTTGTAGCAACCAAGCTTATGTTCTTAGTAAACAGTGAACCTTGCTAGGATGCTTACTTAGAAGGATGCTCACTAAGAGGTAATAAATAAAAATCTTATTTCTGCCATATGGACTTGACCACAGAGAGATTAAGTAACCCTGAAAAATAAGGGCAGCTACTTTATGAGGAATTCCAGCTAACGATAGCAAAACTAATGGTATAATTAGGATAGCCACCATTTTACAACCCAAAATAAAACAGTTGGCTTGGGTAAAAGGTCTTCAAATAATGAAAACTATTCGATTAATAATGTACTTATAATGAAAAACTCTGTCTCTCTCTGCCTATGATTGTTGATCAATTAGTATTATTAAAACAGAGGCCTATTGCAATAAGGCAGCTATAACTGAGTCCACAGAGGATCCTTAGACATTGGAATTCTTCCCTTATTAAGAGGATGAGTGCTGCAATGTAGTACAGAGAGAACACAGTTTTGAAATATAAATTCAAGAACAATATGAGGACCTGGCAAATTCAGAACATGCAGGAGCACACATTGTCTGGATTTATTTTTAAGCAAATGGTGGCCTTACAACAACGGAAGGCAAGAAAAATTGTCTTATTCTGAAAGAGACCGAAGGTGTCAAGCCCTCCATCCATCAGCATACCTCACTTACATAGTAATTTGAATAAACTAAATGGGGAGGGAGACTGACACTGTATAATTAGAGAAATTTAGGTCTGAATTTGAATTAGACATTAAGAAATCAGTGTTGGCTTTGCTTTATATGAAACAGCATTGTGGTTACACACACAAAAACATGTCAGTTTTGAGCTGTACATTCAAACTTATTTTTAGGTAATATTACATCTGACAATTACAATGAAATATTCTAGAAAAACTCAAAGTAGGAAATAAGAAATGCAATTGGTAGGTAGAGATGCTTTTAACATCCTATTTGGGACATAATTAGTAATTTCTATAATGAAGCTTACACAATAACCAGTGTACAACCCACTGTAATGTACAAACGAGTCAGAGCAGCTGAGACAGGCTAGAGTTAGTCTATAACATTTTGTTAATAAAGGCATTGACCCCCATACACCACTCCTAAAGCAATATGTTAATCCAGGGCTCTGTGTTTTCTTTTGAGAGATATCTGTCACCAGCATCTTTACCATTTATCAGTAGTTGAGGGGAAGAATAAACCGGAATCTTCATGTGGCAAGAAGTTTGAAACTTGACATTTGGTGAAAAAAAATACGCAAAGTCAGAATGTACGTGTTAAAGGACCTTTGTTTTTTTTCCCCTCCAACATAAACTCAGCTTGCATAAGCAAGATGTAAAGGGAATTATTGAATAACTTAAAATGCTCAAGTGAAAACCAGTTCATGTCTTCATACACAGAGAAGTAGAACACAGTGATGTCCTCGTGAGCCAAGCAGTAAATAAATCTACTTGACCAGATTATTATTTTTCCATAATACAAAATTATATTCCCGAATACGAGTATTGTGTGACAGAGAATACATGGAGAAAGTTCAGGCCAGAGCCTTAGAAATCAAGCTTGATAGATTTTACTGTCTCCTAGATGAATGTGCCTTAAATATTAAATCTATAAAACATGTATAACTATAGGTGCTCTATTGTTTTCTAGTGATTAATTAATAATTACAGCATATATTTATTGCAATGCTTAATGTGGCAGCCTTCCATGACAGAAAATACATCTCTACTTAAGATGTCAAAAACCAAAACAAAACAAAAAATTACATATGCATGTGTTTTATAAATATTTATTTGTATGTATTACTTACATAGCCATATAATTCAAGTAATAAAGGCATGATTTTTTATCTAAAAAAAGGATGTCTTTTGAAGGCAAAATCTAGGATTTGGCTTGCTGGGAAGAAATTTTTCCCTCCTCTGCTTATATGTTTTAATTTTCCTTTAGAAGTCTTCTCACGAAGCCACGGGAAGGGGTGGGTGGTTGGCTTGGGGAACACCCTCATAGAAGAAGGGGAAGGATGGGATAGAGGGTTTATGTAAGGGAAACTGAGAAAGGGAATAACATTTGAAATGCAAATAAAAATCAAATAAAAAAGAGTCTTCCCACTCTTCGTGCCTAGAAATAAGCTGCCATCAGAGATAAATATACATGTTACATTATCTTGGCTACAACAGGCTTCCAGACTAAGAATTTCTGGATTCTTTGTCACTGGAGACAGGCATATTCACTGTAGAATGGTGAGCTTTATCCTGTCCTGACCAGATGTCTGTAGCTCACCTAAGTTGAGGCATTGTTAAACATGCAAGACTGTACCTTATTGATACCTACTGGACAACAGTGATTGACATAAGGACTAGAGGTACGACGGGTTGCTCCAATCAATTATTGGAATTGCTAGGTTGGAGATGTGAAATTGCACTGGCTTTGCCAAGCTAGGCAGTTAAGGTTAGAATTACAATGGATTTCTCGTCAACAGCTGCCAAAAGCTGTTCCTGAAACTGAAGGTTATTGTCAGTGGATAGAGAAGGAGAGAAAACAGCTAGACTTGGTGCTCTTGTATAAAGACCTGTAATAACAACGTTGCAAACATATTCCTGGGGGTTTTAGCATTGAGAAACAAGGGCTCCCTTCGATTCCAAACTCTCCTTGAACTGGTGTTTGAGGCATTTAAAGATGGAATCTAGTTGTGTTGGGATTGTTGGACTGAAGTGGAAATCTAGTCAATAATCTGCAGATTAATTGAGGATTTACACTTCCTTAAACTTTTTATGACAAAGATCTCTATCATATTTGAGATAACTGTAGAGTCTTTCTCTGAAAACATTCAGATAGTCATATTGTTTTTATACTTGATTTCAAAAGACTCACAAACAGCCTCCCTGGAACCCTAGAGATTTAAGTCACCCATGTAGGATCTGAAATAAAACCACCTGACCCTTTATTCATCCTTTAACTTTCCAAGCCCTGTCCCACCGGTGAGAAGGGGATCGGGTTGGTAAGCACATAGTTACTCAGTCAGGCACACTTTCAAGTATTCTGGATAATAGGCAGGCATGCAAGAATAGTTTCTTGTGCTATATTTTAATGCTTAATGTATTCTGGGAAGCCGAGACAAACCTCTCTGGGAAGCAATGGTATTTTGAGGTTCTGTTCCTAATATTGTATATGATTAACAAGCATAAGGAAATTCAATTTAAATAAAGTGCTTTGCATATTAATACGCAGGCTGACACGTACAAGTTGGAAATGAGTTTTAAATGTGATCGTTACCAGTGACTAAGTCTGCAAATGAATTATAATCACGAATGTGAAGCTTTTTGAAAGCTTCTATTTCAAGGCTTCTTGGCGTTAAATAGTTTATTGGGGTGGGGAAAGCCTGCTCATGCAACAAAGCTGTGACCAAAGGATCTTTTCAACTTTTCCTTTGACTTCATGAATACGTTCACAGAGATAAATTTTTTCTTCTCAAGTGGCCCGGAGGTGAGTTTAAAAGGGAGAGAGTGGTGTTTCTGGAAACTTGCAGTCCCTTTTGTCTGAATATTTTGCTGTCCTTGTGATATTGAACTATTACTATTGCCTTTTTTTTTAACTACTGATTTCAATTGAAAAGGAAATGAACAAAACAATGTTATCTTCAGGGAATTTGAAGTTGGATCTTTGTATTTCCTGACTTAGTGGGATTTTTGAGACTCTAGAATTACAGCTTTATAAGCCATTTTACATGCCAGAAAGGAGCTGGGTGGGAGTTACCCTTTCTTAGGTAGAATAATTGTTCTACATTCCAAGAGGTTTAAATAAAAAGTAGGATCTCTGTACTTCAAATAATCAAAATCCCATTGAACAACCAGGAATTTCTGATCTGGATCTATATGGAAGTATTAAAATCTCCGACCTTGAAACGTATCACACGCAAACCTATAGTCCATAAAACAATATGTTAATAGCATAAAAACAGACATGTGGACAAAAAGAAATCAAATAGAGTCCCGAAATGAATCCCAATTCTATATCAACTGGCTTTTGATGAAGATCCCAAGAACATATGGCAGAGAAAAGACAGCTTCTTCAGAAATGATGATCATGAGATTGAATATATACATTCAATAGGATACAACTCTCCCTCTCGCTGAACAACAACAACAACAAAACTCAACTCATAGTGAACCAAAAGCCTCCATCTGCCAAAATGAAATTGTGGCGTTTTCTCTACTGCATGGAGACAGAGGCTTCTGTGATCCGCATTATTCATTATAGACAATGCAGGAATCAATCCAGATGTTCACCAGTGGGTAGATGGATGAGGAAAGCGTAGCGTACACACAATAGCATATCATTCGGTCATAAAAGAGCAAAACACTGCCATTTGCTGTGTCGCAGATGGAACGAGAGGTAATTATGTCAAGTGAAATAATATGCATAAAGTGAGAAATACCATATTATACTTAAATTTTTGAAAGCTAATATAAGTCAGTCATGGAGAAGAATGGAATGTTGGTCAATAGGGTGAAGGGCAGGACAGAAAGGAGATGATAGAGTTTATTTTAAAACAACAAAACGCAGAACTGAAAATTTTCTTCTCGTTTTTTTTTTTTTTTCTTTACACAGCAGGGTAACTACTGGTGGAAACTTTATGATGCATTTTAAAACGAACATACGATGCATTTTAAAATGAACATTCAAAGATGACATTCCCAATACCAAAAATATTAGTGTTTGAGGTGCCAGAATCAGAATCAATTACCTAGATTATTTTCTCAAGTAGATGTATATTGAACTGGCATAGTGTAGAGAGTAAATACATAGATCAGACCTTAATAAAACTCCTCAGTGTAGCTTAAAACAGCACATAACTTCTGAGTGACATCTTCCCAGACTGCAAATGTAAACGTGCTCCTTCCAGCCATCTTACCAACCCAGCCATTTTTTCCCTGAATACCTGTGACAAGATGTTTTATTTGAGGTGGAAGACTGAATAGCTGGTGGATACCTACTGTGACATCCGATCACATCATGAAGTCTCTAGGTATGGCTCATTTCCTTGATGTGAACAAGATCAATTTCTAGAAAAGGCTTGTCATCCATAAGTGAGGAGCATCAGATTTGTACAATCTCATCTGGAAGATATTGGCATTGCCCTCACATCGCAAGTGTAATCAGAGAGACCAACTCATTTTCCCTGTACTTTGGAAAATACCACTGCTCCGTTGAATTCCCAGGCCCCATACTGCTAGATGATGAACGACTGCCTGGGATTCCTCAGTAAAGCCCCGTGACAGTGCCTTTTAGGCAAACACTTACTTCCATTATCCTTTTACTATCAGTTAGAGAGGTCCTAATTTCTAGGGCTCGAATTTTCTGCAGAACACAAACACCTTCGGATTGGCCTCTCAGCCTTGTGCTTCAGATAGGGGAAATTTTTTTTTAATGCTTCAGGGATATGGTGTCCACTGTGGGAAGCCTGGAGCAGAAGACCAGACACATTGTGAGCTGATGTGAATCAGGATTTGGCTGTTGTTATCTCTGTCTCCACCACTTCTAACTGTTTACTTTTGCTTAGCTTACACTATGTGTTTTCATAAGGTTTAATAATTTAAACAAGGGTACACTGCTTCTCTGACATACAAGACAAGTACCATGGCTACTCCTACTCATCTTGCAGTTAGTGATTCCAGAATTTAGGCTCAATCCACTCCACAACCTTCATAGGAAGCATGTTATTCAGTTTTTTTTTTGCCACGAAAACAAATATCCAACACAATCACTTTATAAGGAGAAATGGGTTCTTTTGACTCACAGCTTTAGAGATTTCTGTCTTTCGATTATTGTCTCTATTGTTCTTTTGTGTGTAGCAGCACATCCAACTGTGGGCACATGGCAGGCTTCAACAGTTCATCTCATGGCTGGAAAGCAAAAGAAAAGAGTGATGAGAGGGCCAAAGGTCTCATGGTCCCTTAACATACGAACCTCCAGGACCATAGAGGGCTTTCCTATAAG
Source organism: Rattus norvegicus (assembly GCF_021556685.1). Lineage (NCBI taxonomy): Eukaryota > Metazoa > Chordata > Mammalia > Rodentia > Muridae > Rattus > Rattus norvegicus. Next base: position 33,219,292 of record NC_141543.1, on the reverse strand, counting down.
CCCAACAACTTTTAAAGTTCTCACTACCTTCAAGTGCAGCAATTCTGAAGACCAAGCCTAAATTAAAATAAGGGCTCAAACTCTGAGCTTCCATTTAAAATAAAAACCATTGGAGACGCCTTCTCAAGTATAAGGAAGAAAACAGAGCAGTTATGGGGTTTTATTTTGAATCAAGCCTGACTGCAGAACTCTGTTCCTCTCTAAGTCTTTAACCAGAACTTAGTAACAGTCAGCTGAAAGGGAATGGCGGGAAGTTAATTTTGTATTTCTAGGAAAAAAGTAAAGACAAAATGCTTTGATGTAAGTCAAGAAATACTTTGTTTCTGCCATGGTTTCCTCTTGTATAAAGTTTAAAACACCTGTTCCTACTGGATGGTTTGGGAACATTTACCTGTTTGCTGATAGAATAGCATTGCTAATTATTATAACTGCCAACATTTTGATGATATATTCTCCATGGTAAGAAAGGTTTTTATTAACCACCACCCTTTACTCTTGTTCAGCCAGAAATTCTTATTCTCAATTCAAAGTGTGGAATTGGAATGGAAGACTTTTCTACCAGAACCCTAGTTAGATTTAAAAACTCAAGGAATCTGAGGATGGTAAAATAACTAAGGACACAGAAATTACAGCAAATACATCATGTTAAGGATGAAGACAGCCTGGGTAATTTTGTGGAATTTTCTATTATCTGATTACAATATGTGTTGTGAAGATGTTGCTTAAAGAAAATTCCAGATTTATCCAGATTTTCTTCTTTCTTTTTTTTCAATTAATTGTTTAAATTATAATATTTATTGTTCAAGAATTTCCCATATCCTTCCCAACTCCACATCTCTACGTTCTCACAGATGTTTCACAAGTCCCCACATATCCCCTTACAACTGTGTGTGTAGTTACTGTGCATGCAGCCCCAGTCTCTGAGGGTCTGTATACACATCAGTCCAGTCCTGCTGTGTCTGAAAGACACTGTTTCTTTCTCATCATTCATCACCTTTGACTCTTGCAATCTTTCTCCTCTACTGAACAGCTCCCAAAACCCTGCAGGGAGCAGTTTCATGAAGACCTCCCAGTCCTAGATGGTCCCTTTGATTTTATTTATCTGAGTATATCTCTTTTTTACTTATTCTAGCTAGGAGTTTTTCTATTTTGTGTATCTTGTCAAAAGAACCACCTATTTTGTGTTGCTAAGCTCCATTGTGGGTTTTTTGAGTCCCATTTCATTTATTTCTACTGTGATCTTTATTGTTGCTTTCTACTAACTTGGAGTTTATTTTCTTCTTCCTCTTTTTCTATTTCCATGAGGTACAATGATAGACTGAGAACTTTTTGTGGAGGAGGTTTTGCTGTGAGCAAGCATCATTTGCAGTTAATGTCCCTCCAGCAGAGCTTTTGACGTTCACCCCACTGGTTTGGGTGTGTTGTGCCTATATATTTATTTGGTTGAAGAATGTTTAAAATTTTTCCTTCATGCTTTCCTCTTTGATTCAATAATCATCCAAGGCAAATAATCTACTATCTATAGGTTGATATATTTTTCTTTTACGATTTTCATTGAAAATAGATTTGTCTCTGGTACAGTACATCTAGCCACATTTCTCCTCTTATTTTATCACTATTCATTTCTAGGTGCTTCACATAGTTATCAGTAAAGACAGTTTAAACTATTTCACTCTTTAAAAAGGTTGTGACTTCATCATTTGATATAACACACCTTAGTCAGGGTTTCTATTCCTGCACAAAGCATCATGACCAAGAAGCAAGTTGGGAAGGAAAGGGTTTATTCAGCTTACACTTCCACATTGCTCACACAGGGCAGGAACTTGGAGGCAGACTCTGATGCAGAGGCCATGGAGGGGTGCTGCTTACTGGCTTGCTTCCCCTCACTTGCTGAGCTTGCTTTCTTACAGAAGCCAGACCTACCAGCCCAGGAATGGCACCACCCACAATGGTCCCTCCTACCCTTTATCACTAATTGAGAAAACGCCCTGCAGTTGGATCTCATAGAGGCATTTCCTCAAGAGCGTCTCCTTTCTCTGTGAGAACTCCAGCTCATGTTAAGTTAGCACACAAAACCAGCCAGTACAACTAACCCCTTGTCAACTTGACACACAAACACGTCACTATTAGTCCTCAACCGTTAGTTTCTTATTCATCCCCAAGATCTAAATAACTTTGAAAGTTCCACAGTCTTTATAAATTCTTATATATTAAAATTACAATCCCTTAAAAATATCCAATTTCTTTTGAAACTCAAAGTCTTTTTTATAATTCAAAGTCTCTTAACTGTGGGGTTCACTAAAATACTTTCTTACTTGAAGAGGGAAAAATATCAGGGCATAGTCACAATCAAAAGCATAATCAAACTCTAACCTTCCAATGTCTGGAATCCAACCGAGATCTTCTGGCCTCCTCCAAGGGCTTGGCTCACTTCTCCAGCTCTGCCTTTATAGCACACACATTGTCTTCTAGGTTCCAGATGCCTGTTCTCCACTGCTGCTGTGGTTCTTGGTGGTCATTTCATGGTACTGGCACCTCCAAAACATGGCTGCCTTCTGCTGCAACTAGATTGCATGTTCACAAATAGCCTCTCACAGGCTCTTTTCATGGTGCTAAGCCTCAGCTTTTCTGTGTGATCCCTTCAATCCTGGGCCTTCAACTGCCACTGAGGCTGAACCTTCACTAACGGCCTCTTCTGACCTCTCACAATGCCAAGCATCAGCTGCTACCCTTTCATGTTTCCAAATGAATACCACCTGGCTGACTTGTAGGCATTACCAAATCTGACTGCCTCTGGAACACAGCTTCTCTGTGCTCTCAGGAAACCCTTTCCAGAAGATTTCACCTTAGTGATGCTGGTCTCTTCTTATTCACTGCTAATTTCTTAGCTCTAGCTGACCAGCATCAATTGTCCCAGTAATGCAAAGGTCTCACTTTAGTAGTTCTGGTAACCTGTTAATCACAGCTGATACTTCAGCCCCAGCTAACCAAAATCACTGAATCTTCACAATAAAACATCATGGCCCTGATAAGTTTTTACTCTTCTATCTGGAATTCTCCAAGCCAGGCCTCCATTCTTTGCACTATTCTCAACATTATCTTCCAAGCTCCTACAGAATTTCCCACAGCCTAACATCCCAATGGCTTTTCTGATTCACAGTTCCAAAGTTCCAAAGTCCTTTCACAATCCTCCCCAAAACATGGTCAGTCTGTCACAGCAATACCCCACTCCCAGTACCAGTTTGTCTTAATCACAGTTTCTATTCCTGCACAAAACATCATGACCAAGAAGCAAGTTGGGAAGAAAAAGATTTATTCCACTTAGACTTCCACATCAGTGTTCATTGCCAAAGGAAGTCAGGGTAGAAACTCATACAGGGAAGGAACTTGGAGGCAGACTCTGATGCAGAGGCCATGGAGGGTTGCTGCTTACTGGCTTGCTTCCCCTCACTTGCTGAGCTTGCTTTCTTACAGAAGCCAGACCTACCAGCCCAGGAATGGCACCACCCACAATGGTCCCTCCTACCCCTAGTCACTAATTGAGAACATGCCCTATAGCTGGATCTCATGGAGGCATTTACTCAAGGGAGGCTCCCTCATCTGTGATAACTCCAGGTAGTGTCAAGTTAACACACAAAACCAGCCAGTACATAACCTGAGAGTATTCAATGTGTGGATGAGAAAAATAGTCATTTGGTGACTGTCAGACAAGGATGTTCTGTACAGCCTGCTAGGTCAACAGGACCAAGGGTACAACTCAACTCTTCTACTTATGATTTCTGTCTGAATGTCCAAACAATCAATTTCTTGGCAAAAGCCCATCTAAAATGCAAAACAATTATTCCTGGAAGCTATTTCTCCCTTCAGGTCTGTTAACATTTGCAATACATATTTCAGTGTTCATTGGTGGATACAGGAATATTTAATTTATTTATTTCCTTTTACCCCACTGTCATTCCATAATTATTTTTCCTGTCATTTTTACTGCTTTTGATACAAAGATATACTGAATTTTAAACCTTCCAATGCCTTCATTATGTCTGAATAAACCTGTTTAACAGTTCTTATAGGTTGGGTCTGGTGAAAATTGTTTGTAAAGCTTTTGTCTAGAGGTTGTTAGCTTTATATATATGATGGCTTTTCTGAATTTCGTGATTACTGTTATGTACATTCCAAGGAAATATACTGGGATATGTTGACTGAAGCTTTGAGTAGTGTTACTAAAAGCAGCATCATGTCCACTTACACTGTTTTGGGGTTCACGTTTACAAGAACCTGCCCAGTCTTAGGGATGCAATGAGGGCCATGCTTTCTCTGGTGGTGATGCAGGTCAAAATCTGGTCTGAGGCACGGGTTTCTGTTTGGCCTCAGTTCTAGAAGCCATGGCAGGGAAATAGCTGTCATGCCATAGTTTAAGGATAATTTGTGGAGATCGTTCCCTGAATACTAGAGCTGACTCTGAGTTGAAGAATCTCATCTCCTACCCCCAGGGACAAGCATAATCTCAGAAGAATGACAGGTACCCACTCATCAGGCTACAGATTATGGAATTTGAAACTTAAGTCTGTTCTACCAACATAGAGGCCCCCATGCGATGCCAAGTTTGTTTCAGTTTTACCTATGAGATCAGATTGCAAATGGACCTTCGGTTTCCTAAGTGTGCAGGATCACAACATGATGATTTGTTGAGTAGACACAGGGACAAAGCCTTTCTAAACGTTTACATCGTCCTTCCTAACAGTTAGAGTTCTTTTCCAGTTCTTACCCAGAAATTGAGGGAAGTGTGTGTTTTGAAGAGAGCAGGCTGAGTTAAGGTAGCACCAGCAGCCCAGGCTCAGGTGGTACTGGCCAAGTCCTAATGGTTAGAATCTTACTTAGTTTCTAATCTGAGACATAGCCTCAATTCTTCCCCCCTTCCTAAAGTAGAAAGTGATAGGTATCTGCCAAGGTTGTGTTGTTTGGGGCAGGGAAGACTGACGGGGGTAACTTTCACCCTCTTTCAATGCATCTTCTTCATTTGTTATATTAATACCAACCACTAAAATGATACCAAATTTTCTTAGCTTCTGTGCTGCTTGTTTGGTGAGTGAAAAAGTGTTCAACTTGGAATAACTGTGGCAAACAGTACATGAAAGTTCTTTCTCGCCTTTCATGGTGTCCCCCTTCCCCTTGCTGAGGCTTCTGGTTTCTTTTTTCACTTGAAATGCCTGAGATGGTGGTGCGAGCACATATCCTAGGTATCACTGTCTATGAGAGAAAGTTGCCTTCTGCATTTCTTGCTTGCTTCCTATTTCTACCATGTCAACACTTTGCATAAAATACATGCTTGTTTCTTGGTTACTGACCCCATGGAAACTAAAACACGAGACACATTTGCTTTTCAAAATGGCAATTTAGTAAAACTTAGTTTAATTGAACTCTTAGGATTTTACCTACATAAAAAAGTTGGAATTTTACTTAACCAAAACCAACGTGGGGCTGGAGAGATGGCTCAGCAGTTAAGAGCTCATTGAACTCTTGATTCCTAAGACTCACATCTGAAGCTTACTATTGCCTTTCACTCCAGCTCAATGGGATTTGATGCCTTGTTCTGGCCTTTCCAGGTACCTAGATACACCACATGTAGCATATAGACACACACAGAGACACATACATATAAATATAAATAAAAATAAATCTTAAAAATTGACCTGATGCGCTTTTAATTCAAACCAGTGTTTTCAAAAGCTGCCAGCAAAGATTTTTATTCATCAGAAGGGTTTTACCTGTAAGCTCTTCTCTGCTGGGCAAGGCTCTCTCCCTTGATGACTACTGAGCTCCCTATGAGCTCTCTAGCACTAACTGTCTGCCAGCTCTTTTTGGGATACACCTGCAAAGCCTCCACTCCTGCCTATTTTGGATGGTTGGTACTGATTCCTGGGACAGAATCTCTGGAGAGGCTGGCATATTCATGTTCTTGCGATATAATAAGTAACCATGGATTAGACCAAGAATAGGTGGTAACCTTAGTAAGTGAAAAATGGGAAATATTGGAACTTAAATCTCTGCCATGCATTTCAGAGGAAGACATCCATGCAGCAATGGAAGGATGAAGGCAACTTATATTAATTGGGGAGTCTAATATCAAGACATAACATTGAGATGCTGGAAGACATGTCGTATACCCTGGCCTATTCTTACAGCAACCTAAAACATCTGGTCAAAAAGGCCAGGTGGAAGACACCTGTAACCCAGCTGTCTTAGTCAGGGTTTCTATTGCTGGAACAAAACCTAAAGGCAAGTTTGGTAGGGAAGGGTTTATCCAGTTTACACATGCAGATCTTAGTCCATCATTGAAGGAAATCAGGCAAGAACTCTAGCATGACTGGAAACTGGAGACAGGAGCTGATCCGGAGGCCATGGAGCAGTGCTGCTTACTGGTTTCTTCCTTGTCATGGCTTGCTCAGCTTGCTCTCTTATAAAACCCAGTACCACCAGCCCAGGGAAATCACCACTCACAGCGGGCTATGCCCACTTTCATTGATCACTAATTGAGAAAATGCCTTACCATTGGATCTCATGACGGCATTTCCTCAACTGAGGCTTCTTGTTCTCTAATAACTCTAACTTGTGGCAGGTTGAAACACAAAGTAAGCCAGTATGCCAGCACGTGGGAATCTGAGGCAGAAGGCTAGAACATTTGAGTCCACCTTGGGTTACTTCTAAGTTGCTGTGAAGTATATGATGAGATACTCAAAACAACGGATTGCAAAAAGTGAAACAAACAAAAAACTATGGGCAGATAACTTAGAACTAGACTATCGAATAGAGACTCGGATGTGCAGAAGCATGATAGTGAACCCACCCCTGAAAGTTCAATGGGATGCATGTGGTACTGTACAATGTGTCCACCACTCGCCATCCACACCCTTTTTGTTTCCCTACAGCGAACTCCGACTTCTTGCCAGTTAGGTGGATGGTAAAAAAAGCTTTCTGCCACTTTTATTTTATTTTACCTAAGGATGTCCACATGATCTCCTTTCTCCATTGGACAGCTCCTGTTCATGCCCATGGTATTGAAGTAAATGTCTTAAAACTTCCTAGGCCTTTAACAGTTAATGCGTGTTTTTTCCCATGGAGGCCACATTTTATCCAGTGATTAGTTTTATTAGAGAAGTTTTTTTATCATTTATCATATTTTATTTTTCATGAATTCAGAGAAGCGAGCTTGTCATTGTTTTCTTCCACTATTCCTTAAAAGGCTATGTGTACAGTAAACATTTAAAGGTCTTCAGTAAATGAACAACCGATGAATATTAGTTTTTGTACTTTAACCACAGTAGAGAATCTCTGGTTTATTTTCTCGCTAAAAATAAGGTATGCACCAGAACTATTGTTTATTTGGTTTGGTTCATTTCAAATCAACCTTTAACTCTTTGGATATCTGTATAAAGGTGACAGATAAATTAGGCTAAGGCACCAAGGATTATCTAAAAATGGTCTGATGATTATCTGACTTAAAAAAATGGTAATGTCTGTCCTGTCCTTTACTTAGAATGATATTTTTTTATCATTCCATATGATATATGTCTCATTTCTCAAAAGCTATTCCTTATCCTGGTCATGCAGAGTCTAAATAAATTGTGTTTATAAAAATATACTCTAATCTACAGAGGAGCGCTGCTGTGAAAATGGAAAAGCCTAAACTGCTATCTTCAGTCGCTATGGGAAGTTGTACATCTGAGAACCATCAGTTTTCAAATTGAATTATGCTCCAGTTTGTATTTCTAGCTAATGATTAAAACAGCACGTGGACCAGCAGGTTTCCACCAATAGAGCAATTGCATACAAGACGCTGCCTTGTCCTTCTGTCTACAGAGCCCTTCGCAGAGATGAAAGGTCAGTCACTTCTGCTTTAATGATTTGCTGTTATTGATTAAAATGCTCCTTTTGTTTCAATCACATTTGTATGATTTTATGCTACAAAAGTCCCCACTGACCTCCAAAGAAAGGGCAGGCCTTTACTCAATAATGTGTTCAAAAGTTCTAGACAAAGGAGAGGGACAAAACAAAAATAAAGACAAAAGCACTTTGAAGAAAGTTCCAATAGAAGTTCACTATGGTCCCTGAGAGATCAGCTTCCACATGGGACAGAAAGAACCAGGTTACAGATACATTGGAACCAGTGCCTTCTGTTTTCAAAACAAGACCAACTACATTATAATACCTACTTTAGAGCTGTGGAATATAGAAAAATGGAATTCCCATCATAATCTCAGTGTATATAGCCAAGGAAACTCACAGGCAGGACACTTGAAATTCCTTAAGTGCTGGTCCTGTATCTCTTTCTATTTATAGCACACACACGCACACACACACACATACACACACACACACACACACACACACACACACACACACACACACACAAATACACGCGCGTGCGCCCGCGCTCACATCTGTACACATAGAAACCACTATATACATTTGGAGAGATTAAATGTTTGTATTACTTTATATATTAACTATTCTTTTTACTTAATTTTACAGTAGATAAACTTAGAGTCATGATTTGAGGACTGTGTGTACACACTGTGTGTAAGTACGAGTGGGGTATAAATGCAGGTCTGTGGATGCCACAGTGCACATGTGAAGGCTAGAGGACAAACTCAGGTGTCAGTTCTTGCTTTCTAGCCATTTGAGACAGAGTCTCTCATTCACAGTAGCATAAGCCAGTATTCCTGGTTTGCAAACATCCTGTCTCTGCCTCCCATCTTCCTGTAGGAGTATGCAAATCATAGAAATACAGTCCTGACCTGTTTTGGCCATCTGAACTCCGGTCTTCACACTGAGACAAATTATTTTACCCACAGAGCAATCTTCACAAGAGCTTCTTAATTTTAACTGGAACGAAATCAGCTATAAGGGATTCCATTAAAGAGTAGACATCTTTAGAAATGGAAACCATCATTGAAACTTACCTTGTTTTTAATATTTTGAGGTGAAAGTTAAGTATTTGAGCCATCTTCCTTTTCCTTTGATGACATTTACACCAAAGTTTCTCACTGGAAGTGTACATAAAATGTATTTAAATGGTCTGGGTTTTGTCTTAGCTCCTGATCTTTCAAATATTCATATTCATTGCAGTAATTTATGGAATAAGGCCTATTTAGGATCAATATGAAAATGTAGACTTTAAAAATGTTTCTCTTCACTGTTTTATCTATATTTTAATAAATTGCTCAAAAATTCAAGTAAAATTTAATAGTAAAACTATGTGCATTAAAGACTTGTAGAAAGGCTTTGGTGGAAATTGCAGGAATCCCTATACACAATTCCTAGCATCCACTGAATTCTTGCCAAATGGTGCTTGCTACTCAGGTTGTTATCAAGTGGGGCCTTCAGAATATCATGAGGATATGCCTACATTGCAAAGTCCTGTATCTATTTCAAATCCCTGTCAGACTCACTGCTCAGATTTCAAGAGCAACTCTGCAAATTACCAACTTCGCCTCTATTTATAGATAGGATGTGTTGACACCATACTGGACCCATCTTGCTGATCAAACTCCATTGTTGATCTTTAAAATGAGATATAAGGATTTTGCTCCAGGAATCCATATTTATCCTAGAAAGGATTTGCATCTTTCCATGTCCCTCACTACAAACCACTGTGTCTTTTTTTTATATTTATTTATTTATTTTTCATGTATGTGAGTACACTGTAGCTGTCTTCAAACACACCAGAAGAGGGCATCAGATCCCATTACAGATGGTTGGGAGCCACCATGTGATTGCTGGGATTTGAACTCAGGTCCTCTGGAAGAGCAGTCTGTGCTCTTAACCACTGAGCCATCTCTCCAGCCCACTACTGTGTCTTTGATTAGCCATAGAACCCAAAATAATTTGCTTACAGGTTTAAAATATTGGGGATGAACAATTAAAGCAGTGCTTGGACCTGAAAGATGAGCACTTCCCTTATTTAATTCATAAATTACTTATTTTTTCATATTTAGTAATTAGTAATTCATTTATTAAATGTAACCTGAAGCCTGTTTCCCATGCTGACTTTTGTCTGATAACGTGGAGAAACAAATACCGATTCAGTTAGTCCATGTTGATGTCCCTTCTTCTCTAGAACAATAAGGGCCACTCTTCCAACAGCCATTTACCTGTACAAAGGGCTCCCAGCTTTCAGCTTTATTTTTCCCTTCCCTGTGGGTCTCTCTCCTCGCTTCTTTATAGGTCTAACCTCTATTTTTCATTTCTCCACATTTTAAAGAAACTCTTACCTTTCAGTATTTTCCTGTAAACTCTAGAATAAAAACACTAAATCAGTACAAACATTCGGCCCAGGCTTCAAAGCATCAAGCACTCACCCTGATCTATGCATGCCTATAGGTACCCATCTCTTCCTTCCTTTCTATGTGTCTCCTATGATCTTTCATTCCTATTCTTTCTCTTATATTTCCATACCTTTTATCTCCCCAACTAAAGAAAAGAAAAAGAATTCTGAAATATCAGTTCCATACCCCCAAGGGAGGAGTTGGAATTAACCTCCTTAAATTATGATATTTCTTTCTATGTGAGGGGATTACATAACACAAATATAACATCAGCACCTTTCCTTCTTCCCTGTGCCTGCCAGAGTATACAGCCCAGCTTTGGAGTATCTGCATTTTAATTCAGTTCTTCATTTTGAAAAGATCATTTCAAATCCGTATTTTTCCCTGAAAAGATTTTTTCCATTTTTATTACCTTAGGGAGAATGCAAAAAGGATAACTTTTGCCAAGCATTGCCGAGCCTATTCATATTTCAAAAGCAAATGAAGACACCATAGCTAAGCCCTTGGAGGCATTCTGTACCAGTAGGTAGATGATACCTAAGAAATAAATCAGTTTCATTACAACAGTTCCACCCAGCCTCATAGGTATGCTGAGAAGGCCCTACTTTACTCTTGCTTCTTCAAATATGTAAGCTGTTAACATGGCCAATGTCGAGGACATATTCCAGTCCCCATCCCCATACACAGACACACAGACATATAGGCACACAGACACTCATACATTAGCAGACTTATTTCTGAGGAAGTCAAATCTTGTTTTTAAAAGTAGACAGCATGCTAACTATAATGATTAAATGGAACCATGTTCTACACTATATTCTATACTTTCATGTTAATTATTTCCAAGGCTATGCTAGTGCTGCTAGACACTGTACTCTACCTGTTAGTACAGGAGTGGGAAACTTGAGCCCATATGCTTGGTACAACTAACCGGAGAGAACATAGCTTGGTAAAATTAACCGGGTTACTAAGGTGCAGACAATGAGCTTTCAATTGAAGCAGGATGATTGGGGAGAACTTTTTCCAGGAGAATTTTTGAAGAGTGTCTGTAAGGTTGAAGTAGAAAAGTAATGGAGGCAAAGACCACCAATTGAAAAACTATGTTCATTAAACAAGTATATCCATGCCATGACTTGTATTGTACATGGTACACAATGGCTATAGACCCACTGGATCTTTGGTGTTTGTTCTAATGAGGAAGCCCAAGAAAAATAAACATATGCATTAGACTTGCCAGGAAAGAAGAGAACCAGGGAAATGAACCTTGTTAAAGGAGAAGAATCCCTTATTTTGCTTATTTTGTCAAAGAATGGTATGGTTAGGTATGTTTAGTCAAAAAAGGTTGGAGCAGAAAAGACACTTAGGAGACTACTGTCGGTGGAGGAAGGTCTTTCGGAACTTAATGCATGGAGGCAATGAATACCACTTGGTCACGCAAAGTCCCACAGGTCAGACTGAAAGCTTTGGTCCTGGCCTAAGTGCAATTGGGCTTCACTGAGGGTGACAGCATAGTTGAATGCTTGACTTGACTTTGAAAGACTTTACTGGCTTGTGTACACGGCATATTGGTTTGGTGCAGGGAAGGCAAGTTCTCAGATTGGAGGAACTGAACATAATTCCATGTAATTTGAGGTTTCGATACTGGAGCTGGAAGGAGTGAGGTAGAGGTGAACAGCACAGTGTGACAAGTGTGCATGACTCACACTTAACAGTAACACACGGGGCACTTGTTCTTTGCCTGTCTCCCAAGTATCTGTCATTTATAAGACTAGACTGTGGAAATCAATTCTGCCTGTCCATCAAACCAACTCTTCTAATACGTGGACCCTAAGAGAAAAGCTGGAGCCTAGGAAAATTACTTTTGTTGACACATCTCAGAAAATAGCTCAAAAGAAGTCATTCAGTTAGATATTATTTTGGGGTGGGGGAGAATTTGTAAAGGAACTTTTATATTTTCCTATTCATGCCAAGCCTTGCAGTGTGATTATGATTCATTTCATAAGGTAAGTGTTTATGGGAACCAATATCATATTGTACTCACATTATTCTGAGTACATGCTGTCTTAAATACCCTTCACCACAATGTTCTAGCCTTTACTTCTTTTTGCTGGCTTGTGAGAAATCCAGAGGTGTTGCCAAGTGAACAACACTCCTTAAAAATAAATTTTTAAGCATTATATTCTTTATAATTCATAACGGCAGTGAATTGAGTTCAGTGCTAAGATTTTCCAAAGAAATAGATTCTCACATTTATGAGCATGTTTAAACGGAATCTAGATGACTTGAAGTCAAGATGATTGAACACAAGACAAACGTGACCTTAAAATACCCATCAACCATTTCTCCATGACCTGGTATCAGGCCGCTAGACACAAAAATCTATCTCTATTTTGGGTCTCAGGAAACTGCAAATTATTTGTTCATATATATACTTATTTATTTCTACTTGTAAAATCTCATATCATTATGATGCTCACTTTATTTATCTTGATTAAATCAAAGTGATGTTATATATTGAGAATTAGAAGCAATGCCTTTGGAGATATCCTAAGGGATGCTTTTTTCCAAAACAGATTTCACAAGGTATTAAGCTTCTGTTTGTCTAAAGATACCTCTGGATGAAGCTTTAGCTCTTTATTTTACAGAGGAGGAAACTAAACACTCTTGAGTTTTAAATTCAGGGTGTAGATGGTACAAATATTGTCAATCTTTTTCTATTTTTTAATAGCAAGTAGCACATTATGTAGCAAATGAGTAGATTTTGCAAATGGGTGTTTTCTCCAAACTGACAGTGTTGAGACTTGAGTAAGTTATTTGAGCTGTCAGACCATCCATTTTCTCATTCCTTAGCATCTAGGTATAGTACCCAATTTACATGTTAGCAATGATTTTTGAACAATGCTTGGCACACTGTAGACATTTACAATGGGATACATTAGTGTTATTAATAATAGTTTCTAACACAGCAATCTATTTTACATTTCTCTTTCTTCCATTTCTTCTCTCTTAGAATCACTCATTTTGCCTTGACTGTTTATCCCACATTACGGCCCTTCTGGCTCAGACCAGGAAGACCGTCAGGTTTCACACTGGAGGTTGTAACAGAGGTAAGAAAAGCAGCTTTGGACTGGCTTCCTTCTGAAGCCAGAAAGACAAAAGCCATGCTGCACTCACGTTGCTCCTCTTCCTTATGACTTAGCTCTGAAATTCCTGCCCCGGAAGTCTGAGAATGACCTCCCATTGGATATGGTTGGATGGTCATCTGGTCTTGGTTTAGAAGAGTTTGTTGTTGAGGGCTGATTCTTTGGGAGGTTGAGACTTGTATAAACGAAATGAAATGAATAGAAAGACCAGTGTCAGTGGTCAAGTCAACTGATAAATATCCTGACTGCATCCCCGTGGTGTATTCTCCACCCTACCATGCCACAATTCGCAACACACATTCCCTTTCCGTCAGAAATATTCATAAAGGAGCAACCAACATAGGGCAGGCAGGGCTTGAACCAAACGCTTGAGACTCTGTCTAAGACTCCCTGTGACAGAGTTTTCAGCTTCTAAATAATATTCTCATGTAGAATTTAAATCAACTCTTCTATTTTTTTTCCATTTTAAACACAGTTAATACCCAATTTCCCGCACTAGTGAAGAGAATAATTTACAGCTGACACTGAAATTCATTGTATACCGGGTATTAGTTTTCTCGAGTTCTTCATTTCTAATTATGTTTGTTTGAGGCAGTATTGCGGAATGCAGTGTGCAGTAGCCAAGGTGTTAGGTCTGATTCATTATTTTGCACACAGTGTTTATGGCATCTAACATTTGACCTTGAAAAGACAATTTGTTTCTCCAGGACACTTAGTTTTACCCTCCCCAATTTTGGGAATAGTCATAAATATTTACAGAAATCTACCCTGTAGAATATAATGTATATCAATTTGATTGTCTGCAGCATGGACCAGAGGGCCTAGGACACTAGAGGTATTTATTTATTCCTGCTTTAGAAGATTTGCTTTTGCCTCTAATATGGGCTACTCATCTAACATGAAGTAAGAAGATTCATTTCTAGATTTCATTTTCTTCCCCTGACAAATAGGAAGCTTCCTTTAATGATTATTATTATTAGCAAACAACAACAGCTAAAACAGGTATGTTATCTCAGGCTTGGGACTATGAACGTCTCTTATTTTCTGTTTTGTTCCCCCAGAACATTTTTGTACAGCAGTTTTTATGTTGACTCCATTTTAGGTGAGGAAATAGACAGACATTAGTGGAGTTTAAATAAATTGGCCAACCTGGATAATGTCCATGCAAGAGAAAAAAAAATCCAACCAAGCAAACAAATAAACAAGCAAAAAAAACTCTCACCTGGGAACACAGATTCATGTTATCTCAGCTTCCACAATAGTTTTGTGAAGTTTTATAGTAACAGAACAAAGAAAGTCATAAACCAAGTCATCTTTCAAATACGTTCATGGAAATATCATTCAGATGGGTTAAAGCAAAGGGAACACACCACTGGCCTCACACAGCATCTGACAGTGTTCTTAGCTTTTGGGTTGGTAGAAATTGGGTGGTATGTTTGTACATTCTCAATATACTTACCTAGTAGTCTCAGAAATGTTAGGTTACACTCAGAAGAGGACAATGGTTCTTCAAGAGGCCAAGACAGATCCAGATTATTTGTAATTTGGCTTAGAACCCACATTGGAATCTCTACAGACCCCAAAATTCTAATCACCCTTTTTGCGTAAAGCTCCACAAGTGTGTGTCTTCTTCCAGGAGACTTTGGATCACAGGACTCATTTTTGTGGAAACATACTGACATTGTGTTCAGCTTTTCAAACCTTACCTGACTCTTGGGTCCCAGTCACATGATCATAAATAAGAACAGAAAGCTAATAATAAAGCAGTTGTGTGCTCACCTCTTTGTTTTGGCTCTGCTGCAGGCTCTGTGGATCAACAGTATCTTTAAGAGAGAGTCTTTCAGATGTGGATGAGGACTCACTGACAACAGAAAGACTACCTGTTCATGGAAGCAGAACCGTTCTCTAATCAATGTTCAGTATTTCTTCAGGCTGGAGAAAAAAAGAAAGAAATTAAAGACTTTCTAGAATTCAATGAAAGTGAGGGCACAGCATACCCAAGCTTATGGGGCACTGTGTCACTTACTCAACTATGTTTATAGCAGTTTTGTCCATGATATCCAGAAACTGGAAACAACCTAGATGTCCCTCACCTGAAAGATGCATAAAGAAAATGTGGTTCATTTGTACAATGCAATACTACTCAGCCAAAAGAAGAAATGAAATAAAAGAAAAGAAAAGAAAAGAAAGAAAAGAAAGGACATCATGGATTTTGCTGGGTATGTGTGGTTGTTTGAATATGCTTGGCCAGGGGACTGCACTATGAGAAGGTGTAGCCTTGTTAGAGTAGGGGTGGCCTTGTTCAAAGACGTGTGTCACAATGGGGATGAACAATGAGTCCCTCCTCCTAATCATGTGAGAGCCAGTCTTCTCCTGTTTGTCTTCAGAACAAGTTGTAGAACTCTCAACAACTCCTGTGCTATTCTTGCCTGGAAACTACCATGCTCCCACCTTTATGATAATGTACTGAACCTCTGAACCTATAATCCAGTGCCAAATAAATGTTGTCCTTATAACAGTTGCTCTGGTTATTGTGTCTCTTCACAGCAATAAAACCCTAACAAAGACAGTATGTAATCACTTATAAATAAATATTAGTTATAATGTATAGCATATCCTTGCTATAATCAACAGACCCAAAGAAACCACATAACAAGGAAGGTTCAAGGAAAGACGGTTGAACCTTTCCCACAAAAAGAAACAGAATAGATATCAAGGTCAATGGAAGAAGGAACCTGGGAGGAAGAGGAGATGGGGAGAAGAGTGGGAGAAGAGAGATTAGATGTATGGAGAGCTGGGGAAAGGGAAGGGAGATCAGTGGGGGTGGAGGTGCAATCTTCAAGACATGCCTGTGACCTGGGCTGGGGTAGGCCATTACATTAGTGTAGTCATAGTGGCAGGAGCTTGAGGGGACTGGTCACATGGTGTCCACAGTCAGGAAGCAGAGATCAATGAAGGATTGTGCTTAGCTCACAAACTCATTTTCTTTCAGTCTGTTCTCTTTGTACGAATCCTCTTTATACAATGTTTAGAGGAGTTAATAAAGGAATAGTCCAAACATACAAAAGGAATTTCAATAGCTCTTTGGTGATGATGATTTTGAAGGTGTTTAACATACGATGTCACAAAATGGAATTAATAGCTGGTTTGGCAGAAGACAGTGGGGAAAATTCGAAAGGCATCTTTAGGAAAGCAACTCCACTGGAGAGGAGAGCTACTGAAAATAACCAATGGGAAGAGTATGAAGCTGAAGAACAGAGTACTTGCTTGGATGAGTCAATTAATGCAAGGAATCAAGAGTGTAAAAAACATACACTCTAGCTAGAAAAGTAGCTTCTTATGTGGCCTACAACCCTACTGTTCCATAGGCTATTCTGCTATCAGTAAACACTGCTACCAGTTTTCTTCTACCAGAAAACCAAGAGAGAAGAAATATGCTCTGGACCCTAATGTAATGCATTGATATTACTCACCTAGATGCCAGGCATTATCCTAAATTCTTTCATTCATTATCTCAATATGTAAAATTGCTTATGTTTTTGAAACAGGTATGAAAACTCAGATGTGTTCATACAGTGATTGGTGGAGGTAGGAACACATGGTTGTATTGGAGAAATTCCTTTACATTTTGACAGATGACAAAGCAGGAATCTGATTTTGCAGCTAGCATTAGTCACACAGCTTATCTCTGCTTTACAGACAGCACTGCAGAAAGCATAGGAATGAAGGCAGAAGAAGACTTCAGTCAAGTTCTTTTTCTGAGAAATGATTTATGAAGGTTGAGACTCATTGTTTGTCCTTTCTGGGCCTCCTTCCCTTAATTGTAACCTGAGTTTGTTTATATGAACTTATATAGGATTAAGTTTCTCAGAGTCTATGACAGCTGTTTGACCATATACTGAAGAACTGCAACTTCTCTGGCCTTCAGGATGCTCTTGTTCCTTTGCTGTTTTACCTAATATGCCCTAATTTATGAGGAATAATAAGAAATCCCCAAGAAATATAAGTTGGCTTAACCTAAATATTAATATTGCCAATGTGACAAGCTCTAACATCACCTTGGAGGCAAAACTATGGGCGTACCCAAGAGAATTTCTAGACTTCATTGAAGAGAGATGATTGATGTTAAAAGTTGGCAACACTGTCCCATGGCCTAAAGCCCTGCACCAAATGAAAAGTAGAAAGTAAGCTTATCTGGAACTTTATAACTTTTCCCTGCCTCATGATTTCTGATGTACTGTGGCTGCTGCCTCAAACTCCTGTGGCCATACCTATCCAGGAATGATGTATTGGACCCTCAAACTATAAACCGAATAAACCTTATCTTTCTTAAGTTGTTTTGATAGATGTTTCATCATAACCACAAGGAAAGTAATTAATATGTTAACTTACCAATGCAAGACCTATTGTGAAGTTTAGAAATTGTATTAAACTTTCAAAGTACCACCCATATTTTATAAAGTCAATTGATAAGTTCCCAGATGTTTGTTTCCCATTTCTCCTTTTCCACAAATATCTGTCTCTTTTAGACATCTAGCTAGTTTTTGAGCATCCCTTCCCATTCCTCTAGAAAACACAAGGGTGGTATTGTATCAGATGAGATCTCCAAAATTTATATGACCAAACTCACTGGGTCCTTTGCTGCCATTGACAACATCCATTTCTGTATAAATTTTCAGTCATCAAGATGGCACACAGGAGGGTGTTGTTCACCCCAGTCAATGTTAAGGCAGCCTCGGGAAGATTATTTTAAAACAGGGATAGGTAAACTCATCATTTTTATACTGTGATAGAATATTTTTATAAATGGGAAGTATAGATGAGTATTGACAAAGTTAAATAGGTACAGTATGTGTCAAGAGAAACCCAGAATCACTTAGATGTAATGTTGCTCATTAAAATGTTTTTTGACATGCCAGGCACAAGGATAATGGAATGGTAAGGGGCTTTTTCTACTGTTATCCAGGTAAAATTGGATATAATTATGTCACTGAGAAGAGAGCTAATGTCACTAGAGGTCACAATAAGAAATTTAAGAAGACAGATGTTATCCTTTTACCACTCCATTTGCTCCATGTCTTATAAATATATCCCCTGTGATAATTTCCATAGATCCTCTCTGGTTCTTAATATATACATTTTGGGATGCTAGAACCACACATATCATGAACTCAAAGGCAGAAATGTAGCTTTGCAACTTCTTCTAACACTTGTAGAGAAAGAACATACTGCCAAGTTTTGATTTAATCACCCCAGAATGTTAAACCCTAACTCTTAAAATAGATAAGTAAATGATTCTTAAAGGAGCATAAAATTCCTTTGTCTCCATTGGCAAGTCCATTATTTAAAATAAGACATTCTCTACAGTGTTTAAAAGTTGAGTTCTGCTTCAGGCCATGGGCCTCTTGCCAGGAACTAGCAAAGTGCAATAACTTAGAAAAGGCTAATAACTGTGAAATGTTATTACGTTATTTAGACATCGCTCGGAAAGAGACTAATAGCAGTAACATTATGTGTGAACTGCCAGGCGCAAAAGTCACAGAACTGGATCTCTGTTCATCAACAACTCCACAGGGTAGCGGACCTCGTTCAGTTGGCCTGAGTATAAATCTCATTATGATCTCTAGGCTCTCCATTGCTGCAAACCTGCCACATTCGTACCCAGCTCACAGCTTCTTTGACAGAATTGTTGGCTCTATTTGTCCTTAAGAGGGTTGAGACTGATGGAATTGATGTTTACAGGGAAAAGAGAAAGGTATGGGCAACCTCTGCAAAAAGAATAGGCAAAGGTAAGAAATTCTCATGAAATATCATAATTAGACACTTTGGGGGTGGGGGAATAACCCAACCCCATTTTCCTCTGTTAGTTGCTGGAAGTGACTCTCAAATAAAGGATAGAGTGGAAGCCCAGGTAATTCAGGGCTGATAGCCTCCCCTGAGCAAGCTTAGAGGCACTTTGTTTCTCATGCATTTTAACTAAGGAGGCATTTAAATTTGTGAGTTGGTGTGAGTGTGTGTGTGTGTGTGTGTGTGTGTGTGTGTGAGAGAGAGAGAGAGAGAGAGAGAGAGAGAGAGCTATAACTTTGTTGACTAGAAATCCTAGCTACAATGATAAGTCACAGAAAATATATAAAAGACATCTAGTTTATGGAAGCAAACGGAATCTACTCTTATTTGCAGATGATTTAGGTAAATACTACAGATAACAAATAAACTAATCTGAATTTCAGAAAGTAAAACATTCAATTAAAAATCTGTATATAGATCAATTTTATTTCTGTGTACTTGCAATCAATATTTCAAAAAGAAAATATGAGCATAATTACACTTAAACATCACCCAAAAGAATGAAATTCTTAAGGACATGCATTTATGTTCTCATTAATAAGTGGAAATTAGCCAAAACAAACAAACAAACAACAACAAAACCCCAAGTACATAATACCCAAGATACAGTCCACAGAACTCAAAAAGGTCAACAAGCTCAAGGGCCCAAGTAAGGATGAGTCAGTCCCACTTGGGAGAGAGAAGAAACAACCACAAGGGTGGAGGGAGGGAGGAACCTAGGAGGGGAAGGGGATGTGAGTGGAGGAAGAAGGGAACATGATCTGGTATTGGGTGGGGGAAAAGGACTGAAGCCCTGAGGTCCGATAGAAAGAATGGAAAACAGGTGACCTCAGAAAGAAGGAGGTTAGGAGGACCCTCTAGGATGTACAGAGACCTGGGAGGTGAGAGATCCTCAGGAATCAAAGGGGGGACCCTAAATGAAATGCTGTATAGTGGAGAGAGGGAACTTGTTGAGCCCACCTCCATCAGAAAGATAGAGCATCAAGTGAGTGATGGGAGCTGCTATCCTATAGTCAAAACTCTGACCCATAATTCTTCCTGTCTGAAAGAACTGCAGGAATGGAAATGGAGAAGAGCCTGAGAAAAAGAAGGTCCATCGACAGGCCCAAAGTGGGATCCAGCTCAAGGGGAGGCCCCAAGACCTGATACCATTACTGAGGCTATGGAATGCTCACAAAATGGACCGATGATGACTGCCCTCCAAAAGACCCAACAAGCAGCTGAAAGAATCAGATGCAGATATGTGTACCCAACCAATAAACAGAAGCTGCTGACCCCTCTGGTTGAATTAGGGAAAAGCTGGAGGAAGCTGAGGAGGGGAGTGACCCTGTAGGAGGGCTAACAGTCTCAATTAACCTGGACCCCCAAGATCTCTCAGACATTGGATCACCACCCAGGCAACATACACCAGCTGATATGAGACCCCCAACACATATAGAGCAGAGGACTCCCAGGTCTGGGTTTAGTCAGAGAAGATGCACCTGACCCTCAAGGCCCTAGGGAGTTTAGAGATCTGGTGGGGTGGGTGGGGTGGGGACACCCTAGTGTAGACAGGGGTCGGGGAGGAGGTATAGGTTGTGGAACAGTTAGTTGGAGGGTGAACTTGGAGAGGAATATAATTTGGAATATAAAAATAAATAAATAGATTAATAGATTAATAAAGTAATAAAGTAATAAAGTATAAGATGAGTATACTGAAAAATCTAAAAGTTGTTGAAGTTAAACATGAACAAATAAATCGACTCGCATTCCATATTTATTAAGAGAACAGAGTGTTATTGGTGCATCAATGATCTTCAAACTGATACAAACATATATCACAATCCCCATTGACCGTGCTTTAGTGTGGCTTTGGCAAAAAAGTCTTGCTAGTTTTAAAAGTTGTGCTAGGTGGCATTGATGACGACATTTCTCTCCTGGTAATGTGCAAAGTGTCTTTCAGCACTGTGAGAGCGTGACAGCAAGGAAGGAGCTAGGAGTTACTGAGAATTCATAGCTACCTGCAGAGGTAGTCTTGTTTAATGTAAGGCCCAGGGTAGGTCAAACTCTCTCCAGTGGGTAGCCACACACTCAAGAGTATATAGCCAACATGAATGGGACTTGATAGGTTAAAAAAATAGGATACACAATGTACTGGGTATGAAATTAAAACTGGTTCTGGGAGGAGATGGAAAAAGGGGGTGAACATGGCAAAGTAAAATGTATGAAGCTTTCAATAAGTAATAAAATATACATTTAAAGAGTCATAATAATGCAAGAGATGAAGAGTATTTCAAATAGTCTTGAACATGAAAAAGAAGATTGAATAATTAAGATTTTTTATTTTAACACTTTCTAAAATGTTGGTTTTCTGAATGGAAAGGAAAGATACTTCCTGTCCTTTCGTGATACTTTTATAATGTGATATATGGATTGGTGGAACGGAATGGATTTCAGAAATAAGCCTTATACTCACAGTCTACTTATTTTTGTTTTATGTGTAGGGATGTGACCCAGGACTTTGTATATGCTAGGCAAACACTTTACTAAGGAACGACATTACCAATTCTGGTGAATAATTAAGGATTATTTGTTTGGAGTTTAAACTCATTAAATTGTTAAAGAATAGTGTTTTGAACAAGTAAACCCAATACCTTGATATTATAATAAGGTAGGCATGGTGCCACAGGCGTGGCATCCCAGCAGTTAAGAGACTAAGGCAGGGGGATTGCCATAAATTTAATACCAGCCTATTCTACTTACTGACAATTAAGCCAGTCAGGATTATATGGCAACACTTGTGGGAGCCAAAAAGAAAACAACTGTATACCTATGTGGAAACGAATGAATCTGGTCTCCTAGCTCATATCACATATAGGAACTAAGTAAACATAGGCTGAGGAAATAAGAGTTAAAACTGTAAAGCAAGCAGGAACTCATCACCATGAACTAAGCACTTTTTGTTTGATATGTTGCAAGAACTACATGTAACAAAGCAGTATAGATTTTTTTTTCAAAATAGATAACAGACGTTAAGCTATGTAGTTTGCCTATGTAGTTTCCCTTTGTGATAGAATTTTTCTTGATAATATACTAATCTGTCCTATTCCATTTTAAGGAAGGGGGTTTAAAATACCCTATACTTGTGCCATTGGCACTCAGATCAAGAAAGTGAAGTCATCAACAGTTCAACAACAACCACGTGCTCTCCACCCCAGTTTTGACTCCCAACCCCAACTAGTCTCCTGAGAGGGCATCGCAGATTAGTTGAAGTATTATTTTGAACTTTACAATAATAAAACATGGCTTCTTTTATTGAGAAAAGATAATGATTTTTCTATCTAACAAGGCCCCTATATCTGGACTATGTAAAAATTTTTATAATTTAACAATGGTAAGACAATAAACCCAATTAGAATACTGGTGAGAAATTTGAGAACATATTTCTCAAATATCGAAACCAATGGTAAATAATCAGACGACTAGATTTAAGAAAATGTAGAATAAAATCACAGTATAAAAACAGTTCTTGTCTGCTATGCTGCTAGCAGCAGACAAGGTAAGTGTAGATGTGTACGTAAAGAAATTGGAACGGTTGGAGTAAACCTAAAAATGCCTGAACCTTTTACCCGGCTCTAACGCAGGCGCTGTTGGGCCACATGAAACTGTGGGGAACTTTTATCTCAGCAGCTCTATGTTGCCCCCAAGCACTCTCAGACTCAGGCGGTCCACAAGCCATTCCCGCGTTGCACCTTGCCACGCTGGTCCCTAGTATTAGTTCTGGCATCAGAGGGCCATATGCAACTAACCATAATTTATCTCTGGTTAGTATCTCTCCCAGCGACTCTCTACTAGCCTTGAACTCTCTGGTTCCAGCTACCTGGTAAAATCTGGAAGTCTAGCAGCAGCTGGCCAATCGCAGTTCCCTGCCACTGACTCTGCAAACACTCCCCGCAACTGCCCCCGCCCCGGTAGTTAAGGTATAAACTCCCAACTACCAGGTGAAATCATGACTCAATAAGCTGTAATTTATTAATCAGATTTATGTGTTAAATCCTCAATCCACAATACATCCACAGAATAAACTCACAACCAAATGATAAAGATATAAACCGCCCACCTAGATAAGGTAAATTGATCTATAGAAATCTATCCCTTAAGAAATATATGTAACTACCTAGGACCATTTAAGACCCCCTGAATCTGGGTCGTCCCTCTCCATCTCCATCTTGATTCTATCCCTTTCCCTTCTCTCTCACCTTACAAAAACTTTGTGCCTGCCTTACTTTACTGTCCAACCAGGGCCTTGACCTAACTTCTGCCTCACCTGCATATAGACATCAACCTACCTGGAACCTCCGTTCAAATGAGATTTCTAAATACTGGAGAGTCGTGTGCTCTGTCCTCAGTACATCAAATAGGCCCTCCTAAGTATGTACCTTGAAAAACTGTAACAGATTCCCATAAAATATGTAAAAGGTATTAACAATACTATTAGTGCAACTCAAAGGTCCATCAAGTCTTCAATAGGTGGACGAAATATTCATACAATAAAATATTATGTAGTAGTAGTCATACAAACTCACATTATAAATTTATGTGAAATCCCCCAAATAAATAAGTCCATAGCAAAACCAAAACAAATGAGCAGATGAAACGATTCTGTGGAGTGTATGGGCAGCAGAGACTAGAAATGAAGCAGGATCGTTAATGGATGTGCTTTTATGTCTGGAAAGAAGAGAACGGGTGCAAATGTTTTAAAATTTAAAGTGAGGATGATGACGGCTGTACACGTGAATTTGCAAAATCAAATGGGTTAATTTTATGGCAAATAAGCTTTATCTCAATAACCCTCTTTAAAAGATATTCAGTGCTTTCAATAGCGTAGTTGTAACATCACTGACATAATTAAAATGTATTAGAACGCTAACGTAATATCAATTACTTTAGGCGATTGACAAGTGTTATTTGTTACCAATTTATACTTAATGTGACTTGGCACTTGTCCCAGGCTTCTCAAAGCTCTTGAGACAGTGTTACAAGGCCTCAGGGAGATGCCAGATGAGCTGTTTCATTCATAAATTAGCTGAATGGTATCTACAGACTTCGTGGAGTCGATTGGATAGCATTCATTATCGGGGGTGGGGGTATCGCTCTGTAGATCGTGCAGCATGAGGCAAGTGAAACCTGTTTTCCACCTGTTTCCCTATGTATTTCTGAGAGACTCAGGACCACCACCATCACTGTGTGTTGTGGTTTAAAGGTAAAATGCCCTTTCTAGGCTTGTGTTGTTGGGTAGGTTGTGGAACTTTTTGGAAGTCTTGCTGGAGGAAGTGATACACTTGAGGGTGGGGCTTAATATGTATTGCCCAGCGCTACTTCCTGGACTCTCTGCTCCCTAAGTGTAAATACAGTAAGACCTGCCCTTTTCCTGCTCACGGATGCCAGTTCCTCCTCACCAAAGTAGACTATCCCTGCGCAACTGGAAGCCAAACGTATTTTATGATATCGACCAGAAAATAGCTACAACAATACGACAGTCCAGTGTTTCATAACTGACTTGGTTGACATTCTCGGGAAAATCTTCCAATGACACACACAAACCCTGCAACAATTGAGCTGCATGGAAAATTCCATCCTGAGTTTGACCCGGAGTGGATCTTGGAGGACTCTTTTGGGAAATCTAGATCTAAACATCTCATTCATCACCCTCAAAATCCACAGAAGGGATAGCAACGCCCAGAATATTTAATTTCCCAAAAAATATGCACACACAGCAGAAAACAATTCCAGAAATTATCAAGAGAAATTCCAAATTGTAAGAAAATTTTGAAGTGTTTTAATCATTAATGATCAATGTGATTTAGTAATGAGATTTCCTTTTATATTATTGAAAAGTAGGTTATCATTCAGATTCCTCAATTGGATTTTAAAATAATCAAATATTTCAATCATAGAAGTAGAGCAGACTCTAAGGCTAAAGAATTAGTGGGTGACTAAATTTTTTGGGACTCAAATAATAACTGAATGAACACAGTATGAATGAATCCTTGAGAACTCAAAATAAATGGGACTTAGAGTGTGAGATAAATGATGGAACAGAAAGGTTTTCCCTTCCTACGTTATATTGGTGAAATGTACATTCTTAAGGAACATAGCTGTTAGCACACACTATTTACTGTTTACATTCATTCTATAAACAAAGAAAAGTTTACCATCATGAGGCCTGCTTTTATCACATCAAGTGTCTCTTCAGACAGTTTCTGACTTGTACTAATCTATTTACACCTAAATGCTTGCCTCAAATCTAAAAGCCCAGTTTCCTTCCTATAATGTTTACATTGACTTTTCTGTTCAACATATATAAAAAACATTTGCACTTTTGGCAATTTTTTAAGTCCAGGACATATTATTAGTAACAAAATATTTCCAAGTTCTGTTTTACCACTTATTGCCCTGGCAACTGAAATCATCTGACTAACTAACTTGTCACCTGTTCTGACTGCTCTATCTGTGTCTGTGCTCAACAATTTAGAAATCAAGTAAGGTAGACTATTTGCTATTTATCTTTCTGTGCCTGGCTTATTGCAGTTGCCACAATACCCTCCAGATGCTTAAATGTTTATGTAAACAGCAGTGTTTCATTTTGTTCTGAGGTATATATGTTATATATAATAATATTATTATATATTTATATTATATAATACAATTCATATATATTATATTATATATATTTATATAATATATTAACAATACTGTGGTGAGTGGGCCTAGGAAAGTGGATATCTACTTAACACACCTGTTTCATTTCTACTGTAAAAATGTTTTTTAAACCTTCTTTTTTTTATTCTATGTATTACTGTCTTCCTTTCATTGTCCCTGCCCCCAGTTTTCCCCCTCATATATGTATCTTCCAAACTGCTACCCTTTTAGTCTCAAAGTCTGTCTTCTGTGATTTTTTACCTTTAGATCAACTAGTTTTGGTACTAGACTTCTTTAATTGCTTTACAAGCATTTTCCTGATGCTGGCACAAATAAAGTGTTGTCCTGAGCTGAATCTAATGGTAAGACTGGGTTCTTCTTTAAGCGTAGACGTGGAGAAGCTGACATAATTCAGATGATAGGTAGGAACAGTAAGGAAGAGGGGACAAGTCGTTTGACAGTTTTAGCAAATGATTATTGTGTTAGTGATGAAATGACCATATTTTTTGGAAGAAAGTAACTTGTCCATGACACCAAGTAAGAGTAGCCTATGGGCCACACTGTTATACCACGGAAGCACGTTTATAAACCTACACATTAAAAACTCTCACAACTCACAAAATAATCAACTATATGTAACATATACTACATGCCAGGATATTTTCTGAAAGGCATCTGTAATTTCTCCTAGTTACTAAAATTAGAGTTGATGTCCAGAAGATTTGCCTAGTTTATTGCATTGTTCTCATCTCACAGGCAGACCATTTTGAATGTGTCTGAACTTTCAAATCTGCTCATTTTCACTATGCATTTCACAAGCTAGCAATTATAATAATAGAGAATGAAATGGTAAAGATGTTAAACTTTGCCCACAGAACCATCTAGTTCATTTCCATTGGCAAACAGTAAGCAGGAGGATGGAGGTCACTTCTGTGTTCCATAGTACATCTGGAGGAGTGCTCACCTGTGTGATACTTGGATCTGAGAAGTCTTTCTTGAGCCTCACACATTATCTTCTTGTGCGAGTCTTTCCCCAACAGCATTTGCATATCTTTAAATGGAGCGTTGTTCCATATACTCTGCCAGTTACTATCTGTTCTCCTGCTCCACTCCACTTAACTTCAAAGCTCCAGGAGTGATGGAAGAGTATTCATTTCTGTGGTTTATGGTATATATTCTCAATTTTAAAGTCCCTGCTACTCTTTGGTATTTGTGGATGGAAGCAGGTAGGTTTACCTTTTGTACTCTAAGCTGTGGAAGCAGTCGAAGATCTTACTCAAAAAGGAGACACTGAGGTCACCTTTCTCCATGTCTTAAAATAATCAAAACACCTGTTGATGAAACTAAAATGTGTGTGTGTGGGGGGGGGAGGGCAGGTATCTATCCCAATGGAACCATTACTTTTAATTTTTTATAGATTTATTACTAACTAACAATATGTGATGATGTTGAAAGCAGCCACCTTGTTATTTCCTCAGAAGGGTTCTGAATATGAGTAGTAGATGAACTGAATTGACCCATAGATTCATGACTTTTTTTCTGTATAGGTCCTATAACAGTGAAAATAAATACCAGGACTTTCACACTTTGGTTTATGGATTACATTCATAAACCTTAACAGTAACTTTAAACGTCGTAAGAATTGTGCCATGGGCTAGAGAGATGGATCAAGGATTAAGAGCACTGGCTCCTCTTCTCGAAGACCTGGGTTCAATTCCCAGCACACATACACAGCTTACAACTGCCTTTAACTCCAGTTCTAGGAGATCCAACACCCTCACACAGCCATACAATCAGGGAGCACATCAATGGACATAAAATAAAAATGAATAAATCATAAAGACCAATTGTGTCTTTTCAGTTTAGACACCTGCAGCTTTTGTTTCCACATCTTATAAAATTGAGGTGTTATTATTCAATTATGCAAGACCCATATTCTATTTCTGAATTTAAAAGTGAAGTGGACGAGGGTAATACAGAGGAAATGAGTGGGAACAAACAAGAATCTGCAAAGCTGTTCAGTATATGAGGTTTCCACGGATTGCAGGAAAGTAGGGGTCAGAAAGAAAGCCATAATCTACATCTATCTCTGTAGATGTAGAAGAAAGATAAACTTTTATCTTTCTTTTCCTTGTCATTCTTTTCATCTCCATTTCCCCTGGGACTACCCCACTAGGTATCAGTGACTCTGGTGGCTGCTTGTGACTGAAGAAGGTTCAACCCTGAAGAAGGTAGAGGCATGAGGACAAAAGGCCACCTGAATGCTTTCCACAGCCTGGCAATCAAGGAGAGACTGCACAGCCTGCCAGCGGAGGAGGTCCAAATGTAGGGTGAATCATCCTTTGCCTTTGGAGTAAGATGGATTCCGTTCACATTGCGAGTTGCTTTCTAGCAAACCTGTGACTCCCGTTCGGTGGCTTGAAAGGTCATGCACCTCTCACCGGGATGCAGGCAATGGCTCTGCCTTCTATATCGCCTTGATCTCAAACTGTTGCTTGCACACTTTCCCTCCATCATCTTTTCTGATGGATTCTCACTGCTGACGAGGCCAGCTGCTCACACAATATGCTGGTGGCACATTCCTGGCAGGCGCTCTCTCACAGCCAGTCCTGTTTATGGCCTTTCCAGCTGACTGCATGTTCTAAAAGCTCACCCGAGCTTCAGAATCAAAAGAACACAGATGCTGGTAGGTATGAATCTTCCCGGGGTCAAGTCAAAATTTGTGGGTTAAATGCATATTTACGATATCCGTCGCTTCATGTTAACAAAGCAACAATGGTCCTTTGTGTATTCCTGAGATGCATAAACACAGCAAGCCTTTGCCTTACTGAAGAACACCGCATTAGCTGACTGAATTATAGGACGCAGGAAGACATAGTTGGTTCAATTTTTTTTTCCTGATCACTCGGATCAATACAATTAGACTGCTAATGGGTCCAGTTAAATTAGCTCAAGCATAGAGAAGGAATTTATGGCCCCACAAAAGTGAAAAGAACTTAGCTTTTGTAATAGTTGTAATAGTTGGTTCTGGGCACTAAATAACATCAGGAATCCCTCCTTCTCTCTCTCCTTCTCGTCCCCACCCCTTTCCTCTCTCAAATTCCATACCCGTACCAATCTTCCCATGGAAAGTTCACAGTATCTGATGGATGACAGGCCAAGCACTATATCACTGACGGTAGGAAGATAGGTGAATTGCTGTCTAAAAGCACACATTGGAGATGGTGATTACAGGAAATCCTGACTGGCAGCCAAACCTGATCTTATACAGGAGGAGTCCTAAGTTTAGTTGCTTACCCAAGAAGAAGCCCAGCAATTGAACTGGGTTTCAAAGCTCCATGCAAAAAATAAAAAAAAAAGATGTACAATATTGTACTTCCTTGGAGAAGTAATCCTTCCCCAGTATTTTCTTCCAGTGCTGTTACAAAGATCTGAGTCTTTGTCCTCATCATTATTGCTTGCCTGGCTGGGGTAGTCTATACCTTTAATCCCAGCAACTGGGAGAGAGCAGCAAGAGAATCATTGTGAGTTTGAGTTTGAGGCCAGCCAGGTCTACAGAGTGAGTTCCAGGACAGCCAAGACTACACAGAAAGCACTGTTTCGAAAAAACCAAAATAATTAATTAAATTAAAATAAAACAAAAATAATCATTGTTTCCTATGGTGGTTCCACCAGGCAGAGCTTATTTAATTCCTCATTGTGCTCTTATTCTAGACATACTGATGAGGAATAGTGATTTGCTTCGCATTGCATCAACTGATTTATCTTTTCCAGTACAATAAGATTTTAGTAACTAAAGAACTATTTTGGGAATAAGAGCTCATTACATTTTGTTTATCTTCATTCTATGTGAGAATTTAAAACAGAAATTTGATAAACGTACTTGTGTTTCATTTTTCAGCCCAATAAAAGCATAAAAACCTCATCAAGTAGTCTTCTATTAATAAGTAATAATCATTAGTTTTAAATGCCTTAAATGCCATTATTTGTTGTACATGGACAAGCAAGGTCTTCGAACTAAATGAGAAGATGAGCTGGGCTTTATAACTGGCCAGCCTTGCTGTCTGCTCCTCTAGACAATCTTTCCAGAAACCACATTAATGTTTTTTTTTTAATTTTGTTATTTCTGCAATGATGGCTTTCACTTGAATAGGTCTTAACAAATAGCTAATTAAAGAGCTTCTTAAATAAGCAATGTTTTATGGTTTTTGGCAAGACTGAAAACGAGTGTTCATTTAAATCTCTTGGCCTAAGACTTGAATTTCTCACAACGTGGCACTGCTCTTTAGTTCTAGTTAAATTAGTAGACGAGTTAACATGGTCAGTACAATAATATCACAGCGAAGTCCACAAGAGGCTGAAACCAAAATGCAGCCACATTAATCCACCCTTCTCCTTTGCTAAAGAGAAAAAAATCAGGCAATAAAGAAATAGTTCATAGGACAGTATACAACAGAGTATATTCTTTGTGCTTGTTAAAAAAAAAAGAAGATAACCTTTATGTTCTAATTCCTGGGACTATCATCTCGTAGGTGACAAATAGGACATGTGAGGTGACAAAGTATAAGGAATCCACCAGGAAATATTATTTTGAAATAATCCTCCCAAGGAATCAGAGACTACTTTGATTCTGATTCTGTATGTTCTCCCATGGGCAAACTGAAGATAAACACTCCTTATACTTCCTAGACTATTTTGGAAACAAAAAACTAGACTGGTAGCTGACTCAAGTTCAGAGTCAAGGATATACACTCTTCAGCTTGTATTATTGCAGATCTTCCTTTGATGGAATTTTTTTCCTTTTTTTTTATTAACTTGAGTATTTCTTATATACATTTCGAGTGTTATTCCCTTTCCCGGTTTCCGGGCAAACATCCCTCTCCCCCCTCCCCTTCCTTATGGGTGTTCCCCTCCCCATCCTCCCCCCATTGCCGCCCTCCCCCCAACAATCACCTTCACTGGGGGTTCAGTCTTAGCAGGACCCAGGGCTTCCCCTTCCACTGGTGCTCTTACTAGGATATTCATTGCTACCTATGGGGTCAGAGTCCAGGGTCAGTCCATGTATAGTCTTTAGGTAGTGACTTAGTCCCTGGAAGCTCTGGTTGGTTGGCATTGTTGTACATATGGGGTCTCGAGCCCCTTCAAGCTCTTTCAGTTCTTTCTCTGATTCCTTCAACGGGGGTCCGATTCTCAGTTCAGTGGTTTGCTGCTGGCATTCGCCTCTGTATTTGCTGTATTCTGGCTGTGGCTCTCAGGAGCGATCTACATCCGGCTCCTGTCGGCCTGCACTTCTTTGCTTCATCCACCTTGTCTAATTGGATGGCTGTATATGTATGGGCCACATGTGGGGCAGGCTCTGAATGGGTGTTCCTTCTGTGTCTGTTTTAATCTTTGCCTCTCTATTCCCTGCCAAGGGTATTCTTGTTCCCCTTTTAAAGAAGGAGTGAAGCATTCACATTTTGATCATCCGTCTTGAGTTTCATTTGTTCTAGGCATCTAGGGTAATTCAAGAATTTGGGCTAATAGCCACTTACTTTGATGGAATTTTTAATAGTTACCTCAGTTTTTTTCTCCACTTCTTTCATTATTCTGAAAGCCAAGATGCGAATTCCATGTTTGCTTTAAAATATCAGCTTATAATATGAGCACAATCATTGAAACCAAGGTGACATATATTCAGGAGGAATTGTACACTGTATTACGAATTTTGGCCAATTTTGGGGATAGCCATGTGTGGTATTATATGCCCTTGTGATGCTTGGTAACAGCCTTGAGCCATGGCTTCCGAAGAGCCACACACTACCTTGCCTTGTGTTGCTAGATTTTGGTGCTCAATGGATTGTCTAGACACCATAAGCGAATGTGTACCTTTTTCTGTCTTAAACTGCGAGTTAGATTCTGTTACTTATACTTTGAAAATCCTTAACTGACAGAGAGTTTATAGAAAGCTTTGGGATGATTGGCTAAGAAAACAAGCTCTAAGATGGACGAATCTGAGTATTGATTATCATAAGGAGGGGCGTAAGTAGGAGAATAAAGACCGAAAATGGTGTTCATCTCATAGGACTAAGAGACATTTATTTTCTCAGTTCTAGAAGTTGGAATATTTTTGGGTTACGTTTGGAGTGGATTCATTTCATAATGGGGCTCTCTTCTTGCATCACAGATTTCCTCCTAACTGAGCATCATATAGTCTTTCTTGACACTGTGCCTGACTAAAAAAATTCTGCCTGTGCTATTATAAAACAACAAACCAATTTCGAGAGTCCCACCTTAGAACAAACTGAGACCTAACTCCTCTCCAGAGATGCCATATGCAAATGCTATCAGATAAGGGCAGTAGCCATGTGCAACTTCCAGCTCAGAAACATGACTTGCACTATGATGCGTCATGAGCAGTCCAAGCAATGATGTGAACCTTAGCGGTATTTTTGTGTATTTATTTAGTCTCTACTTTGTATGCTTGGTATTTGGCATCTAATTGTACTGCATGGTTTTCACAAATACATGAATGAAGCTACTGATGATAATGTCCACCCCTCATTTATAGGTGAGCTAAAAAAAAAAAGTCAAGCATTTAGATAACCTGCCCATCGTGTTTAGATTATGAGGGATAAAACTTTAATTCTGGGTCTTTTAGTACTGAAATCCATGCACCTGACCATAGTACTTCTTAATTTGTTGAAAACCTTATAAATCATCTGTCCACATTTGCCCATGAAGTTGCAACAATAGCATAGATCTCACCTCATTCATTCCATTTGAATAGCTACCCTGAAAAGACCTTTCAAATATATTCATAAAAGGATACTGGAGTTATACTTATTCATTTTTCCTGAAACAAAATCACACTGATCATCCAATCATTTTCATTTATTAAATACTGGTTGTGTTTCTGTCTTATACAAGCTACATAGTGCAAGACACCGAGGACTCTTTTTATTTCAGCCCAAGTTCAAATGCTTTTGCAGAAGTGTATTTTCATGAACAATAGTCATGGATAATCTTATGGCAAAATATCTCCCAAGGCAAGTTGTCATAGAGACTGAGAAAAGGTTTTTTTTCTCCCCATTCTAGTGTGTAGAAGCATGAGGTCATATGCTATTTGAGCACCTCTAAGAGGGTGCTGTGTCACTAGGTAAGGAAATATTGGCTCGTAGGCAGAGCAGCATTTGTGGGGAGAAGGATCAGATAAAACCTGGCTTAGAAAAGAAGATAAAAATCAAAGTATTAAAATATCTGCTTTATAATGTGACAATGATGTCCTTCAAATAACTCCCAATCCTTATGGTTTAAAAGAGCAAACATGGCCTCTTGGTTCAGCTCATTATCAGGGAGATAAACGTCAGGACCAGAAGGAGCTGTCTTGAAGAGTTAAATTCTTCCTTACTTTTTCTAGTGGTCATTGAAAAAAAATGTTACTTTTATAGCTTTATAGTTCCAATATGGCTTCGTGTTAAAATAGGCAACTTCCCTGTGGGTGAATGATCAAATATCCTCTTCCTAGAATGCTGTCTGAAATTCGGTCTGGCCTATAATCTTACTCTAACATAATGATGCTTACAAATGTAATATCTCATCCCTTTCGCCCAGATTTCAGCCATGTAGTCTATTTCTCTTCATCAAATAGATTTCTCGTTTTGTCGTTAGCTACTGACCCTTAAAGCCCAAACTCATCTCATACATCATCCTTCATTATATCACAGGTTTTGGAGGCTTGTTCACTTGTAAATTACCTTCGCTGCTCGGTATTTTGTATTTAGAAATAAATAAATAAATAAATAAATAAATAAATAAATAAATAAATAACTTTATTTTAATCAAGAACAACAGCTGCTCTGGTTTAATCTTGTCTCGGCTGAATTCTAGTCACAAAGTCTGACTCTCCGCTGTAAGGTGTGGGGGACCAAGCACTTCTTTTGGAAAGCACATTAAAGAGATGTAGAACTGGGAGGAAGAGTTCCTATTTAGTATTCTAATAAATGACGCTATTAGGCATGATTTTTGAAGACTTCTCTAATTGGAGTCATGCCTTATTCACAAGTCATTAAAATTGTCATTTAGGTTTTAAAAAAAATCAAACTTCTCCTTTTGATTACATCTGTAATTATAATACATTAGCAGAACAACTATAAATACAGAAGTGCCATTTGCTTCTGATGTCAAAATGTAGTTGTAAAAGCAATAAAATCACCTTGCCATTGTGCCAGCCAAAGTCATGTTAATTGCCTTAAGAGTCCCAGTCCTGTGTCACAAGGTGTGACAAACATAGTGTTTTATACGTTCAATTTGTTCCTATTTTACAGGCTATCAAAGCTTCTTATTCAATCCTGGGCCATGTTCTAATGTTTTCATTCTGTACCAAAACGTGCCTGAGATACACTTGGAAACTTTTGGAGTTGGAAGAAGAGTTTGAAAGATCCATTCATCATTGATTGGTCTTCCATCCTTACTTTGTAGGTAGCAGTGAGCTGACAGTGAAACCTGAGCTTCTGTCATTAGCAGAGGGACACTGTGTATTTTATTTCTTGCTAGTCAGCCTCCCACTCTAAACCCAACCAGTGTTTTCAATAAAGTTGTGTTCTAGGAATCTTCGGAATGAATGTGCCAAAAACAAAATTCAAGCCAGCTTGGGACTTTCACATTCCAGAAATCTAGTCTGGCATCTGCACATGATACAGTGATGCCATATAGGCGGTCTCTCCCTTTCTCGTCTTGCCTCACTGCTTTCCTTTGTGTTTCTTCAACATCCAGACTGTCTCGAAGTGTTGGCAGTATCACTACCCAAACTGTCAGAGTGATGCCTTGTCTTTCTTCAAATCTAAGTGAAATACAGAAATAGCCCACACACCACATCCA
The DNA here is from genome assembly GCF_021556685.1 of Rattus norvegicus. NCBI lineage: Eukaryota > Metazoa > Chordata > Mammalia > Rodentia > Muridae > Rattus > Rattus norvegicus. Next base: position 33,184,437 of record NC_141543.1, on the reverse strand, counting down.
CAAACACCTGCATTGTCTGCCATTGCTTGGTCTGACTTTTTATTCTGGTAACTCAATTAGTTAGCCTTGATTGCATGACACTCTGGAGCTCATGGCATATATGTCCTGGAGAGTGACAGACGATCCATTATGGTGGAGGTGAAAAACACCAAGTTGTGTGGTTTGAGGTCTGTACTGTTTTGCATGAAGGCATATGGTGAAATGAAACAAACAGAACTCTGAACTGTTGATAAACGGCTTCAAACAGTGCTCCTCTTATTGTCTGTATCCAGAGAAAATGGCTCACATATCTCGGCCTCCCATGTTTGATAATTAGCTGTCTTCCTAAGAATATAGAAAATGTCGATTGTGAAAGTTGAAACAGAAATTGAAGGTTATTAATAATATTGATAGTATCTCGATTAACATAAGAAATTGTTATGAGGATTTTAAAGAATTGTTTACTGGAAAGGAACTTATTTCCTAGAGTCAAAATGAAGTTCATGAGGTCATAGAACAAATAAAAACTTGAAGCTAATTTTCCCTAGTTTGGAGATTTTATTAGTCATAAGCCAAATAGCACATTGGAGTCTGGTTTTCATAATCAGTCCTTTTGTCCTTTTCTTCTAACGGGTTTTGTAGGAAAGTGAATGGAACATCATGAGTTAAAAATAAGTACAATGCATGGAGGTGTGTGGTGATGGGCTGACCCATGTCAGGATAATGGATTCCATTTTGCAGGGGTATTAGGAATATCTTTCCTCTGATAAAAGCATACCTATTTTTTCCATTCAGCTCTGTACCTTCCCAGGCATAGATTTTATTATTATTATTATCTAAAATGAGAACAGGTCAACAACTTTTTTTTTCTCTATCTAGGGCAGCACTGAGGTTAGCTGATGTTTTAAAGATAGAATAAAATCTCTAACCAGAGCCCTAATGTAGCAACATAGAAAGTTTTAAAAGACACTGACAGCAGCAGGGAAGATTAGGAGCCTGAGAAATTTTCAGCCATGTTCATAAACTTGGATGCTCATAATATCACTGAGACTGTTTATGAACACACGAGCTGCTTATTTATTCCAAACTTTCTAAATTAACTATTGAAGCCATTCATTCAATAAATATTCTTAAAATTCTTAGTATTTGAAAAACAACACATGTTTTTATATCAGGAAATATCAGTTCATAAAGCAGACAGAACCTGTCCACTTATGAATATAAATTTGGGTGAAGGAAAGAAATTAAAATGATCATTATAAATATGTTCAGCATAAAATGGAGAGAATGTAGAGAAAAGGATGGGATCGAAGGGATAGTAGGTCGGGGCTGACTTTAGAGTGTTAAAGGAAGGTGATGATATTGTATAATGTGGAAAGGAGAGGGCTCATCGGAAGACTTAAAAGAACTAGGAGAATTAAGCATGTTCTGGAGGGACATTTCCAGACAGAAGAGAGGCAAGAGAGAAGAAACATGTTCCGATCATCGAGGTTGAGCAATGAAATCTATATAGCTGGAGCCTAGAGAAACAGAACACTTGGCACCAGGTAGGTATGCAATGGGATTACAGTATATAGGCTATAATATATACATTATAGAGATGTATACAGCTTTTGTATCATATTTTAAAATTCTCTTCTGTCTGTTAAAAAGGAGTCTCTGATGTATTTGGAGAAAAGCAGTTGATCTGAGTTGCCTTTTAAAATGCACACTTCTGATACCATGAGAGGAATGTGAGGGTTAGGTACTTGCTTTAGTGTTGCGACAGAAAACTTGGCAAAACAGCAAAAAGGAGAGAGGTTTTATTTTCACTCAAGGTTTAAGAGGGGATACGGTTCATCATGTTGGGGAAGGCATGGCAATAAGAACATGAGGCAGCTGCTCATATCACATCAATAGTCTTGAAGCAGAGAGATATGAATGTAGTGGCTCAGTTTGCTTTTTTCCCTTTCCATTTTTGTTCAGCTTGGTACAGCTCTACAGATGTTCCTACCAGTATGTCTCCTAGTTCATCCAAATCCAGCCAAGCTGAGGAAGGTTAATCTTTAACATTTAGGAGCAAGCATGAAGAGCAGAAGACAGCCTGGCTGTTCAAACCATGCAAGTACAATATTGTAATTCAGCTAAGTGGCTACAGAAGGAAATGAGTGGTGGTCATATATTATTATGCTGGAAGGAGTAGAAATATTGTAGGAAGCAGAAGTCCTAGAGGACTGGACATAATAGAAGCATTGCCTTCATGAACACATAGCATCTGTGGCTGAATGCATATGACCTGCACAGGGTGAAGTCAGTCAACATTCTTGTATGGCACAGTGGTGGCATACTGGTGCCAAACTAAGGAGCTATTGTCAGGTGGCGTCTTCTAAAGGAAGGAGAATCTGTTTTCCATAGTGGTGTTTACCCCACACCCATGAATATATGGGTAGCCAAATTCAACTCAATAGATTATCAGGGGAAAAAAAAGAAAAACAAAAAAGTGAAATTTGGAAGTAGATGGGCAGGTTGGGGCCAATCTGGGAAGAGTTGTGGGAAGAGTGGAAGAGGTAAACATGATCAAAACATATATGTATATGTGTATGAAATTCTCAAGGAGTTAATAAAATTACTATACAGAATGCTACTATTACAGAGTCCCTGACATCAGTAAATGGAATGCTCCTAAATTGGAGAGAAAATCAGTTTTGAATACTCAATATTTGCAACGCACATTCAACATATATGGAATGTGTAAGTTAGTTGGAGTTTAGAAGAGTGTTATATATTTAAAACATAACAATGCACTCTAACATAAAGACTTTAGAATAGAGTAAAAATCAACAAAGGACTCTGAAAAAATAACAATTAGTAAGTCATAGGACAACTCAGAGCTGAGAAACTTGCTTCCATGATCAGCGTGTCCTCTGGTTAATACTCAACTCTACCCTAAATTCTGTCAAACACCTGAAGTTTCCCCAGTTACTTATGAAAGTGTTATGGCACATTTGCTCTGTGCTGAAGATGGTGTCCAAAATAAATCAATGTTTAGAATCAGGAAAGTTTTATCAGATGACATGATCTCTAATTTTTTTTCTATTCTTTTTTTTTCGGAGCTGGGAACTGAACCCAGGGCCTTGCACTTCCTAGGCAAGCGCTCTACCACTGAGCTAACTCCCCAACCCCAAAAGATTTTATTTATTTTATTTATATGAGTATACTATAGGTATCCTCACACACACCAGAAGAGGGCATCAGATTCATTACAGATGGTTGTGAGCCACCATGTGGTTGATGGGATTTTGAACTCAGGACCTCTGGAAGAGCAGTCAGTGTTCTTAACCACTGAGCCATCTCTCTAGCCCACCACTGAGCCATCTCTCTAGCCCCCACTGAGCCATCTCTCTAGCCCCCACTGAGCCATCTCTCTAGCCCTAATTTTTTTTACCAGAAAAAAATACATAGAGAAATTCCCATTTCTCACACTACAAAAGTGAGATTGAGTGTGTTTCATTCTTATACTGATGTTCCTAGAAGTCAGGTCTTTCCTTGAGATCAGATTTGAAAACAGGTGCTATTCTGCTTGTACAAAAACTCACTTTCTCTACAGGGAGTCTTTGGATTCCATGGCTCTAGCTATCTCAGTGACCATATTTGTTCAGGAAGAACACATTTTAAAAAGGACTAGAGACCTGAGTATGAGTAGTGCCTCTGTGGAACTGGCTGGAACTCAACTGGGAGGGAGTCTGTTTTCAAAGGCAGAAAGAAAAAAACCAGCTCTTAAAATGAGCAAGGAACCAATCTCAAAATGCTATAATGTATCTAGTCTGAAAACTTGGGAGTCCATGGTGAGATTAAGTCTCCTATAAATATCAGAGAAGCTGCACACATGAAATCTTTCTAACAAGGCTGCCTAAGCATGACCTTGGCAAGGATGATAACAGTAGAATAATGTATGCTGTGGAAGAGGGAAAGTTCAGGAGGCCACAACCCTAGACAAAGAACTATAAGGAAGTAAGGAATGTTGAAAGTACAAGAAATAATCTTCCCAAGGGAAAGATAAATGTGTCACTGAAGCACCACTGAGGATATCATTCAAGAGCAGTCATTTCTGAGGGCCATTGATTTTCCTGTTGGATAGGACTGTTAATAACTTCTCTCCATCAACAAGTCACATAAGACCTAAGAAAGAAAAGTTATCTTGGCAACCAACAGCTATTTGGACCTATGGCCCACTCATTAGGAAGGAATTCATGTCTGATCCTGCAAACCAACTACGTGGCTGGAGGGGTCAGAGATTCGACATGAGAACCCACTATCCCCTTTTCTTAAATCACAATAATGTCTATTTGTATCTTAACTGCCCATCTTTATGTAAACAGAATAGCAAGTGTAGCTCTCACACCTCATCATAAATTTTAGTTTTACAGTAGAGATGGAGACTACTACATAGATTTACAACTGCTCAAAATGTAGACAGTAAATGACCATTGGTTTCCAGTCTCAAGTGGTACATCTTCAATGCAACCTTAGAACATAAGGCTCAGGGAAACTTTCAGAAGAAGTGGAAAGACTCTAAGAGGTAGATGACCAGGACCCCTGTCATTAGACAGCATTTTTAGTCAAAAAGAGAAACTGCACCCATGAAATCTCAATAACGTGGTTGATTAAACAAGACTAAGTAATGACGATAACAGTTGACATTTTGGATAGGGTTAATTTCACAAGGTTCCTATTCCCAGATGAAGACCTACAGCAATCAGTGGCTGCTGAGAGACCAAGAGAGGGAGAATTGGTTTTCTTCATGGATGAGCTCCGAATAGGTTATCGAATCCCACACGATCAGCTCCAAATGCATTTGCATATAAGCAATACTAAACAGATTCTGTAGGACACCCATGCATGTGCGTGTGTGTGTGTGTGTGTGTGTGTGTGTGTGTGTGTACACACAAAATTAAAGTCACAAATTTTAAAGGGAGTCATTTTAAAGGGCAGACATTGAAGGAATTGGTAGAAAAGGAACAGTGAAAACGATATAAATAAAGTAATCATGTATAAATTCTCAAAAACTCTTAAGTTTTATATACATTTAAAAATAACATCATTCCCATATTGTTGTTGTTACCATCAATCAACTGAAGACCCCAAGACTGACCGCCCTCTGAGAAGGGTGGAATTCTACCAATACATGGTCTTTGAACTTGAGCCAGAACATTGGATGTTCCTCTGAGCCCCAGCCTACTGGTCCGCACTAAAGGTTCTGACATGTATTTTCATAATCATGTGAGAAATTTTCTTATATTTAATATTTCCAAGTACAAACGCATGCCCTACTGCTTGTGTTCTCTTGAGAAGCTCATTTATTAAACTGGGGAAAGAGAAAGAAAGCTCGAGGGTCTTCGTTTACTGTCAGAAAGCCCCATAAGCATTTGCTTTTCCTTGCCCACTGTAAAAACAGGCTATCCTGGGTGTTCCACATTGATTCTGGAAGAGTTGCCAAAGACACATGTCGGTTCCTACTGTGTGCTAGCCCTGGATGCAGAAAAGCTCATCTTACATGCACATAATCCCATCATTTAATTTTAGCAGGAACCTTGTGAAAACCTTTTAAAAGTTTTTACTTATTAATCATTTTATACTTCGTATGCATCAATAGTTTCATTTTATATATTTTGTAAGATTCTTGAAATGTTCAAATGAATTCCTGGCAAGTGGAATGAGGAATCGAAATGAATAAATAAAGGTTTGGCAAACCACGTCTGAAAGGTTGCCAGCTTTGAGCAGAGTTCTGATTCCTTCGTGATTGTTCTTAACTCTTCTCCCTTTGATTTCGTTCCCTCACCTTCTCTTGCCTTTCCCTCTCACATTTCTCTTTCCCATGCCCTTTCCCTTTTCTCTGTCACACCTGCTTCTATTCTCTCCTATTCATTCTTCCATTCCTGAAAACTGAAAAAATATATATATTTGTTCACAGTTTGAGATCCATAATGTCTGTAAGTCTAGGCAGTGGGAGCTACAAACAGCTATTCATGTCTCACCAGCTGCCAGAAAGGAGCAGTAACTGCTTGCATGCTGCTGCTCCTCCTCCTTCTAGATTGATGCAGCCCAGGCAATGGTCCAAACCACAGTCTAGACTTCTTTTTCACATCAGCTAGGATAAGGAAGACAATCTCCTTCAGGTATGCATTGAGGCCAATTTCCCAGGTGGCTCTCGGTTCTATCAGGTAACATCTGTTACCATTACAGCCTCTCCTGTCATTTTCTTCTCTTATCTTGTGATGATGTTCTTAGGGCTTGGCATTTCCCTACTAGGGATTCCAGAGGAAGCATGTTCATTTTATTTGAAAAATGTCATGTAGGAGGCTTCAGTTTCTTCAGGGCCAGTGGACCAGATGACAATAGAGACCTACCTGCTTGGCCCTGCCCTTCAACATTTAATTTGAGGTGAAAGAAAGAAAGAAAGAAAGAAAGAAAGAAAGAAAGAAAGAAAGAAGGAAAGGAAGAAAGAAAGAAAGAAGATAAAGAGAAAAAAGAGGAAATAGAGAAGAGAAAGAGAAAAAAAACAAAGAAAAAGGAAAGAAAGGTAACAAAATCTTCACATTGGGAAATTCATAACTCAAAACTTTTTAATGAGGACAGAGAAAGGAGAACCCTGTGTACTGTGAGAAAACGTGGCTTTCAAATTCCTTAGATGATAATTTAAATGTACTCACTTGATTTATTTTAATGCTCCTTCCCTCTTAAATAAATTGGGGATGACAATCAAAGCATCTAGAATTTGGAAGTTCTTGGCTTTTCAAAATACATAGAAAATAAGAAAAAACTAAGCAGGGGATGTAGCCCAGGTGGTAACACAGTTTGCTGCATAAGTCTGGCAACCTGAGTTTGATCCCCAAGACACTACTTAAAGGCGGAAGGAGAGAACCAGTTCCACAATGCCATCCTCCAAATTCTGCACATATGCACTGTATGTTCTATTACTATAGATATAAAGGAAGATTGGGAATGAAAATCTCATCTCACTCTTTCCTTATAACTTTAGCCTTGTTCCTGACTTCCCTCTTAAAGAGCATGCGGCCTTCATAGCTGGAGGAGAAGTTGTGTAGCAGCAAAGCAAAGACATTGTGTATACAAGGTTGGTTGTCAGCAAGCTGGTCCTGCAGTACAAGCTGTGGCCCTCTTACGTTCTACGCAGCTGATTAGTTTCCCACACGCTCTATCATGCCATCCTAATTACAGCACATGCAACACGGTTGGCTGTGTCGGGATCTGAACAAAATTCATCTTTCCTTTCTCCGCTTACCCCTCCTCTCTCATTGGTCTTTCCTGGGCATGAAGGGTGGTACCAGATCCTTCAGGTCACTACTGTGAATTGATTTTCAATCTGTTTTATTAACTGCAGTCCTATTGCAGTTAGGATCAAATTTCTTATTTTTTTTCCATTTCAGAATTTGAAATTTCTGATTAAGTGTGTTGTGTTGAGTGTGTGTGTATGTGTGTGTATGTGTGTGTGTATGTGTGTGTGTGTGTGTGTGTGTGTGTGAGAGAGAGAGAGAGAGAGAGAGAGAGACATAGAGACAGAGAGAGAGGGAGGGAGAGAGGGAGAGAGGGAGAGACAGAGACAGAGACAGAGCAAGAGAGATAAGTGTATATGTGTGCAGTTACACATAGTTATGTGTACTCATGTGGAAACCAAAAGATGAATGCCTCTGTGGTGCCTTCTACCTTGAATTGTTAAGACAGAGTCTTTTACTGAACCTGAAACATGATTAGACCTTAGACATAGAGAAAACTTTGCAACTTTGACTGAAACCAAACACACACACACACACACACACACACACACACACACACACACACACACACACACATACACACACACACACACACACACACACACACTCATAGTTTTTCTTAAATATAAGCAATGCCAGCTTCTATGAAAGGGGAAAAGAGTGATCCCATTGAAGTTACAAATTCATGGAAGCTTCTCTACACATTTTCTTGGAGGTTGTAATGTTCTTCCACTCAGCTTGAGCACTGCAGTTATAGAACCCATTTGATGTGCCCACTTGAACACATGAAAAGAGAACTGCATCTTTCTGGGAAGTGAATGATTTTCTGCACTGGGGAAAAGTCAGTTGGTTGGTGGTAGTCACTGTGAGGTTTGGGCTCTTGCAGTCTAAGATTAAGCTAGCAACATGGTACATGCAATTCTTCAAAATTTTTGGATGCTCTCTCAGATAAAGTATGCCTTCCTGAGTTTGCACTGCCACTTACAGGAAGTTTCTAGTAAGTTTATCATTTCTGCTAACAGTTTCTACTAATCTTTCTATATTATGGTCTGCAAGACAGGGGTATGGGCTATACAAATTCTCTATTTTAAAGTTTATTAATTTTCTGCATGTCTTTTTCAGGAACTATTTCATTGTCATAACAAATCCATCTTCTGGCTTTTCAGATCACTTCATGCTCTGCATTGATCACGGACTAACCAGGTCCTGACTAGGAACGCAGCAGTGAGTCTTACTTCTTAAATGAATGGCACATTTCTTTGTTGACATAGCTCATTCTGAGTGCGTCTTTGGCTGCGATCACAGGGCTCCCTTGCTTTAGCAACACGCCCATGGCCAAAGCTTTAAACATGGCCTTCTTAGCTCCTCTGTGCCATTTTCTCTATGTTATGCCATTTCTCCAGGTCATAACCAGTGAGTAAAGTTTAAGCTTTTTTTTCTTTATTTTTTATTGGATATTTTCATCTTTATTAAATTGGTTATTTCTTATTTACATTTCAAATGTTATTCCCTTTCCCAGTTTCCAGATCAACATCCCCCTAACCCCTTCCCATCCCATTCTATATGGGTGTTCCCCTCCCCATCCTCCCCCCATTACTGCTCTTGCCCCAACAATCCTGTTCACTGGAGGTTCAGCTTTGGCAAGACCAAGGGCTTCCCCTTCCACTGGTGCCCCTACTAGTCTATTCACTGCTACCTACGAATTTGGAGCCCAGGGTCAGTCCATGTATAGTCTTTGGGTAGTGGCTTAGTCCCTGGAAGCTCTGGTTGGTTGTCATTGTTGTTCATATGGGGTCTCGAGCCCCTTCAGCTCTTTCAGTCCTTTCTCTGATTCCTTCAACAGGTGTCCCATTCTCAGTTCAGTGGTTTGCTGCTGGCATTTGCCTATGTATTTGCCATATTCTGGATGTTTCTCTCAGGAGAGATCTACATCCGGTTTCTGTCAGCCTGCACTTCTTTGCTTCATCCATCTTATCTAGTTTGGTGGCTGTATATGTATGGGCCACATGTGGGGCAGGCTTTGAATGGATGTTCCTTCAGTCTCTGTTCTAAACGTTGCCTCCCTATGCCCTCCTAAGGGTTTTTTTGTTCCCCTTTTAAAGAAGGAGGGAAGCATGCACATTTTGGTCATCCTTCTTGAGTTTCATGTGGTCTGTGAATCTTGGGTAATTTGAGCATTTGGCCTATTATTCACTTATCAATGAGTGCATACCATGTGTGTTTTCTGTCATTGGGTTACCTCACTAAGGATGATATTTTCTAGTTCATTCCATTTGCCTATGAATTTCATAAAGTCATTGTTTTTGATAGCTGAGTAATATTCCATTGTGTAGATGTACCACATTTTCTGAATCCATTCCTCTGTTGAAGGGCATCTGGGTTCTTTCCAGCTTCTGGCTATTATAAATAAGGCTGCTATGAACATAGTGGAGCACGTGTCTTTGTCATATGTTGGAGCATCTTTTGAGTATATGCCCAAGAGAGGTATAGCTGGATCCTCAGGTAGTTCAATGTCCAATTTTCTGAGAACCTCCAGATTGATTTCCAGAATGGTTTTACCAGTCTGCAATCCCACCAACAATGGAGGAGTGTTCCTCTTTCTCCACATCCTCGCCAGCATCTGCTGTCACATGAGTTTTTGATCTTAGCCATTCTGACTGGTGTGAGGTGAAATCTCAGGGTTGTTTTGATTTGCATTTCCCTTATGACTAAAGATGTTGAGCATTTCTTTAGATGCTTCTCAGCCATTCGATATTCCTCAGCTGCATTTTGTTTGTTTAGCTCTGTACCCCATTTTTAAAAGGGTTATTTGTCTCCCTGCAGTCTAACTTCGTGAGTTCTATGTATATTTTTGATATAAGCCCTCTATTAGTTGTAGTTGGTAAAGATCTTTTCCCAATCTGTTGGTTGCCGTTTTGTCCTAACAACAGTGTCCTTTGCCTTACAGAAGCTTTGCAGTTTTATGAGATCCCATTTGTCGATTCTTGATCTTAGAGCATAAGCCATTGGTGTTTTCTTTAGGAAATTTTCTCTAGTGCCTATGTGTTTGAGAGTCTTCCCCACTTTTTCCTCTATTAGTTTAGTGTATCTGGTTTGATGTGGAGGTCCCTGATCCACTTGGACTTAAGCTTTGTACAGGGTGATAAGAATGCATCGATCTGCATTCTTCTACATGCTGACCTCCAGTCGAACCGGCACCACTTGCTGAAAATGCTATCTTTTTTTCTACTGGATGGTTTTGGCTCCTTTGTCAAAACTCAAGTGACCATAGGTGTGTGGGTTCATTTCTGGGTCTTCAATTCTATTCCACTGAAGTTTAAGCTTTTAATCGATAGGTTTTATTATCCTTTTTCCTAATCTTTGAAAAACTACCCCATTTTACTTTAAAAGATATCTTTATTTTCTTCCGGTTTCCATCTGGGCTCAGAGCTGAACCTAAGACACAGCCCTCTGTGTTCGGATCCTGCTGGGAGAGAGCTGATCTCAAAGGAGTGCTAACACACCGGGGAGCACAGGCAGGACTATCACTTGTCCTCAAAGGGACCCACCTGGAGCCCTTGGGAGACAGAAGCTGAGGAACAGTCTGGGACAGGAGCCTTCCAGTTTCCATGTGCTCCCAGAGCTGACACAGAGTCACAGCCCTTTGTGTCTAGATCCTGCCAGGAGAGAACTGGTCTCCCAGGAGTGCTGACACACAGACTTACAGGTGGGTCAAGACACAGTCAAAGGGAGAAAGACCAGCCAACATCAGAGATAACCAAATGGCAAGAGGCAGGAGCAAGAACATAAACAACAGAAGTCAAGACTTCTTGGCATTCAGAACCCAGTTCTTCCACCACACCAAGTGCAGAATATCCCAACACACTGGAAGAGCAAAACTCTGACTTAAAATGACACCTTAAGATGATGTTAGACAACTTTAAGAAGGACATAAATAATTCCCTTAAGGAACTACAGGACAACACATATAAAGAGGTAGAAACCCTTAAAGAGGAAACACAAAAATTCCCTTAAATAATTATAGGAAATCACAATCAAACAGATGAAGAAATTGAACAAAACCATCCAGTATCTAAAAATGGAAATAGAAAAAAATAAAGAAATCGGCAAGGTGACAACCCTGGAGATAGAAAAATAGGAAAGAGAAAAGGAGTCATAAATGCAAGTGTCACCAAGAGAATACAAGAGATAGAAGAGAAAATCTCAGGGGCAGAAGATACCATTGAGAACACTGAAACACCAGTCAAAGAAAATGCAAAACGCAAAAAGCTCCTAACCCAAAACATCCAGGAAATCGAGGACACAATGAGGAGATCAAACCTAAGGATAATTGGTATAGATAAGAGCTAAGATTCCCAACTTAAAGGGCCAGTAAATATCTTCAATAAAATTATAGAAGAAAATTCCCCTAATCTAAAGGAAAAGATGCCTACAAACATATAAGATGCCTACAAACATATAAGAAGCCTACAGAACTCCAAAGAGTTTGGACCAGAAAAGAGATTCCTCCATCACATAATAGTCAAAGTTCCATATGCATAAACAAAAAAAATACTAAAACCAGTAAGAGAAAAGGTCAAGTAACATATAAGGGCAGACTATCAGAATTACACTAGACTTCTCACCAGAGATTGTGAAAGCTAGAAGATCTTGGGCAGATGTCATATAGGCCCCAAGAGAACACAAATACAAGGCCAGGCTACTATATCCAGCAAAACTCTCCATCACCATAGATGGAGAAAACCAAGATATTCCATGACAAAACCAAATTTATACAATATCTTTTCACAAATCCAGCCCTACAAAGGATAATAAATGGAAAACTCCAACACAAGGAGGGAAACTATACCCTAGAAAGAGCAAAAAAGTAATCTTCTTTTAACTAAACCAAAAGAAGAGAGCCAAACAAACATAATTCCACCACTAACAACAAAATAATAGGAGAAAAATCATTGGTCCCTAATATCTCTCAACATATATAGACTCAATTCCCTAATAAAAAGGCATAACCTAGCAAACTGGATATGTAAACAGGACCCAGCATGTTGCTACATACAAGAAATGCACCTTGACTATTTCTTAATATCTCTCAACATCAATGGACTCAATTCCTCAATAAAAAGACACAAACTAACATAAAGAGGACCCAGCATTTTGTTGCACACAGGAAACACACCTCAGTGATGAAGACAGAAACTACCTCAGGGTTAAAGGCTGGAAAACAATCTTTCAAGCAAATGGTCAGAAGAAACAAGCTGGACTAGCCATTGTAATATTGAACAAAATCTACTTATCACCAAAAGGTATCAAAAAAGATAAGGAAGGACACTTCATATTCATCAACAGAAAATCCAACAAGTTGAACTCTCAATCCTAAATATCTATGCACCAAATGCAAGGGCACTTACATTCATCAAAGAAACTTTACTAAAGCTCAAAACACACATTATTGTGCACCTCACACATAAATAGTAGGAGGCTTCAACACCTGACTCTCAGAAAGGGACGGATCATGGAAACCAAAACTAAACAGAGACACAGAGAAACTAACAGAAGTTATGAACCAAATGATTTTAACAGATATCTACAGAACATTTCATCCTAAAACAAAAGAATATACCCTTCTTCTCAGCACTTCATGGTATCTTCTCCAAAACTGACCATATTATCAATTATATGTCACAAAACAGGCCTCAACAAATATCAAGAAGATTGAAATATCCCATGCATCCTACCAGATCACCATGGACAATGCTGGTCTTCAATAACAATAAAAATTAAGGAAAACCCACATACACATGGAAGTTGAAAAACGCTCTACTCAATGATAACCTGGTCAAGGAAGAAGTAAAGAAAGAAATCAAAGACTTCTTAGAATTTAATGAAAATGAAGGCACAACATACCCAAACTTATAGGACACAATGAAAGCAATGTTAAGAGGAAAACGCATAGCTCTGAGTGCCTCCAAAAAGAAACTGGAGAGAGCATACAATATCAGCTTGAGCCATCCTGAAATATCTAGAACAAAAAGAAGCAAATACACCCCAAAGGAGTAGACAACAGGAAATAATCAAACTCAGGGCTGAAATCAACCAAGTAGAAACAAAAAGAACTATCCAAAATCAACAAAACCAGGAACTGGTTCTTTGAGAAAATCAGCAAGATAGATAAACCCTTAACCAGACTAACCAGAGGGGTATGAAAAGGGAGACATAACAACAGAATCTGAGGAAATCCAAAAAATTACCAGATCCTACTATGAAAGCCAACTCTCTCACTACTTATTCAATATAATACTCGAAGTCCAAAAAACCCTAGCCAGAGGAATCAGACAACAAAAAGAGGTTAAAGGTTACAAATGGGAAAGGAAGAAGTCAAAATATCACTGTTTGCAGATAATAGGATAGTATCATTATGTGACTCCAAAAGTTCTACCGGAGAACTCCGAAGCCTAATAAACAACTTCAGCAAAGTGGTTAGATATAAAATTAACTCAAAACAAATCAGTAGCCTTCTTCCACTAAAGGATAAACAGGATGAGAAAGAAATGAGGGAAATGACACCCTTCACAACAGTCACAGATAAGATAAAACAACTTGCGGTGACTCTAACCAAGCAAGGAAAAGATCTGTATGACAAGAACTTCAAGTCTCTGTGGAAGGAAATTGAAGAAGATCTCAGAAGATGGAAAGATCTCTCATGCTCATGTATTGGCAGGATCAATATTGTAAAGATGGCCATCTTTCCAAAAGCAATCTACAGATTCAATGCAATCCCCACCAAAATTCTGACTCAGTTCTTCATAGAGTTAGAAAGAACAATTTGCAAATTCATTTGGATTAGCCCAAAAAAACCAGGATAGCCAAAGTTATCCTCGACAATAAAGACCTTCTGAGGGAATCACCATCCCTGACCTCAAGCTGTGTTACAGAACAAAAGTGGTTAAAAACTGTGTGGTATTGGTACAGAGACAGGCAGGTAGATCAATGGAATAGAATTGAGGACTCAGAAATGAACTCATACACCTATGGCCACTTGATCTTTGACAAAGGAGCTAAAACCATCTAGTGGATATAAAGACAGCATTTTCAACAAATGGTGCTGGTTCAACTGGAAGTCACCATGAAGAAGAATGCAGATTGATCCATTTTTATTGCCTTGTACAAAGATCAAGTCCAAGTGTATCAAGGACCTTCACATCAAACCAGATCCACTCAAACAAATAGAAGAAAAGTGGGGAAGAGCCCCTAACACATGGATAGTGGGGAAATTTTCCTGAACAGAACACCAATGGCTTATGCTCTAAGATCAAGAATCGACAAATGGGATCTCATAAAACTGCAAAGCTTCTGTAAGGCAAAGGACACTGTGGTTAGGACAAATCGGCAACCAACAGATTGGGAAAAGATCTTTACCATTCCTACATTCAATAAAGGGCTAATATCCAAAATATACAAAGAACTCAAGAAGTTAGACTCCAGAGAGCCAAATGACCCTAAACAAAGAATCCTCAGCTGAGAATTATTTATTGGCTGAGAAGTACTTAAATAAATATTCAACATTCTTAGTTACCAGTGAAGTGAAAATCAAAACAACTCTGAGATTCCACCTCATACCAGTCACAATGGCTAAGATCAAAAACTCAGGTGACAGGAGATACTGGCTAGGATGTGGAGGAGGATGAACATTCCTCCATTGTTGATGGGATTGCAAGCTGGTACAACCACTCTGGAAATCAGTCTGGAGGCTCCTCAGAAAATTGAACATAGTTCTACCTAAGGACCCAGCTGTATCACTCCTAGGCATATACCCAAAAGATACTCCAACATATAACACGGACACGTGCTCCACTATGTTCATAGCAGCCTTATTTATAAGAGCCAGAAGCTGTAAAGAACCCAGATGTCCTTCAACAGAGGAATGGATATAGAGAATGTGGCACATCTACACAATGGTATACTACTCACATGTTAGAAGCAATGACTTCATGAAATTCTTAGGCTAATGCATGGAATTAGAAAATATCATCCTGTGTAAAGTAGCACAGTCACAAAAGAACACACAGGGTATGCACTCACTTATAAGTGGATATTAATCCAGAAGTTCAGAATACCTAAAATACAACTCACAAGCCAGAAGAGGCTTAAGAAGAAGGAACAGCAAAATATGGATGCTTCAGTTCTTAGATGGGGGAACAAAAATACTCACCAGAGTAAATAAAGAGAAAAGTATGGAGTAGACACTGAAGGAAAGGCCACCCAGAGACTGCCCCACATGGGGGTGCATCCCATATACAGCCCCCAAACCAAGACAATATTGTGGATGCCAAGAAGTGCATGCTGACAGTAGCCTGATATATCTGTCTGCTGAGAGTCTGTACCCCAGCCTGACAAATACAGAGGCAAATGCTTTCAGAAAACCATTGACCTGAGAACAGGGTCTTCAATGGACGAGTTAGAGAAAGGACTGAAGGAGGTGAAGGTGTTTGCAACCCCATAAGAAGAACACAATACCAACCAACCACCACCCCCAAGAGCTCTCAGGGACTTAACCACCATCCCAAGAGAACACAGGGATGGACCTATGGTTCCAGCTGCATATGTAGCAGAGGATGGCCTTATAGGGAATCAGTGGTAGGAGATACCCTTGGTACTGTCAAGGCTCCATGTCCCAGTGTAGGGGAATGCCAGAGCAGGGAGTTGGGAGGGAGTGTGTGGGAAGGTGAGGGAGCACCCTCATAGAGGTTGGGGAGTTTGGAGAGCAGGTTTCTGGAGGGGAAACTGGGAAATGGGATAACATTTTAATGTAAGTAAGATATGCAATTAAAAAAATAAGTATGGAAAAAACCTGTATAACCTTAAAAATTACCTTTATTTGCCTTAATGCTGAGTTTTTCTTTGCAGTTTTACCCATTCTCATCAAAATACACACACACACACACATACACACACACACACACACACACACACACATGCTTTCTAGTGCAAATAGGTTTCATGTGCCTAGGTTTTAATTTGTAAAATAACCATTAAGAGTAAAGCCATCCTGCATACTAGAAATGTTTTGTCTTTTCCATAGATATATTCTTTGAGATCCACAACTCCATTAAACCTGTGGCTTTACTGGACAATCATGTACAGGAAGGACACCTCCTTCAGGGTAACATCTTCCACTAAAATAATGTTTGGAATTCCGAAAGAAGTGAGGATGAATGGTAGTGGATTTATCATTAAAGTATCCGCAGGACCTGAGAACTCAGCTGTGCCTGGTCGGCAGGATCATGACTGTTCACCTCTGTTTCCCCATGTCTGAAAACTTTTGGCTAGGTCTGACACAAATGTTTCCTGAAAAGTGACCAAGTGAGGCATTTTAGAGACGGGAAGTGTGTCTGTGAAATGGATGCTCAATGTTCAAGGCTGGTAATAAATAAAAAAGCTAGCATATATTTTTTCACAGACCACTAACTATCTCGTAATGTGTCCGGAGCTCCGTCATCCCATCTTTACAACTACCTTAAGAGTAAACTGAATTTATGCCTTTCATTTACAAACAAAAAAGCGGAGTTAGTGGTGTGTGTGTGTGTGTGTGTGTGTGTGTGTGTGTGTGTGTGTGTGTGTAATAGTTGCTTGTAGGCATCGCATAAAAACTCACGTTGAAGTCTGCAAGATAGTGAGTTCCAAGTTTATAAAATCTTGTGCTTTTCAGAAATTATTGCAACATAAGCCACACACGCGGACATTCATGCACAATAAAGCCACACATAGAACTTTTAATTTTTATTTATATTTCTTAGCTCAAGAATTACACACTAGCCAACATTAGTATATATTTACATGCTGAAACTGGCTGCAATTAGTTGAAATTCATGAAAATAATTCTTATGTGCTATTCATTGATAATCCTCTTTTGAATTTGACTACCGCGTGTATCCCAGAGATTTTAGAAGTCCTGATGTTAGAAAGACGTGAAAACGGATGCAGTGAGTCCCGCTAGTGCTTTGCATTTTTCTAGCTGTTGGGGAGTGAGCAGGATGTGTGTGTTCAGAAAGGCTACAAGGTCATTGTAAGGCTGATAATCACTACGTTGTGAAGACACGGGACCATCACTTCTTATAAAAGGACAGTTCAGAACTACGCAGGAACAATTCCATAACAGAACTATTTAAACACCCATGCAAAGAAAAATTGTAAGTGGCATGGAATTTAAATTATAGGTAGCTTCATTTGCGTGGATTGTGTCTAAAACGAATGTGTGTGGACTCGTAATCACTGAACCAAAACATAAAATGGGACAAACTGATGGAAATGCTGACTTGATTCAAATGGTGAGTGACAGGGGTATGGCGTCAGATGGAGGGGATCTAACAGGGAGTGGCATTTCGCTTTAGAACTCAAAATAAAATTTTGTTTTTCATCGTTTTGGATGTTTATCACAAACATACTTCCTAAATCAAGTTAAAAATTGATGTCTAAATATTGCACATATCTAGAGAAATGTTCTCAATGAATTTCCCAAACTAGAGCTATTTAAGGGTACAGCTTTTTTTTTTTTTCCAACTTAAAAACGCAAACAAACACACAGACAATAATTTGCTCAGGGAAACTTCTGAATTTACTCTCTATTGACTCCTTTCTATTTTTTTTAAAAACCATCTCCCTACTGCATTTGGAAAAATTATTTAAACTTTGGTGTGAAGCAGTGACCTTTTTTTCCATTTCCTTTCTTTCTTTCATTTTTTTATTCGTTTGCTTTTGAAAAATAATTCTGGAGTCTTTGGTTGAAAGGAATAATACTATCTAAAGACAAATGCTAGTATATATTAAAAAAAAATCTTCTAGCATGCATCACATATAACAAATTCTGGAGCTGGTATGAATAATTTTTGTTGTCTGCAGTGCTGCTATAAACATCTAGTTTTGGGGGCCTAGCTATACTTTGCAAACTTTGGCTTCTTTTACTCTAGCATAGAAAAAAGTTAAATCGACCCTAACCAAGTCTCCTTTTTTTCCATTTAACTTTTTAAAAGCATCCCTTTTTGTTAATATGACGCCAAAACAAGGCTACATTTCCCACTGAGAGGGATCAAATGGGGGTGAAAAGCAGGGAGTAGAAGATGGTGTATGTGTGTGTGTGTGAGTGTGTGTGTGTGTGTGTGTGTGTGTGTGTGTGTGTGTGTGTGTGTGTGTGTACTCATACCTGTATGTGAGAAACAGCAGTGGAAACCCTTCTGGCTGGGATTCCCAAATCATTTATGCAAAAGGGTGTTTAAATTACTCTGTTGGGGCACTGCAGTAAACACACTGAGTGAAAAATAAATAGATAAAATTAAGACAAAAACCTTAAGCAATTATTTGTATCTGTTGACTAATAATTTACAGCATATTTAATTATGTACATAATGTAGCACGTCAATGTAAGCCATAAACAGAATTAGTACATTGCCTTACTGTAAAATACAAATTAGAAGTTAAAAATATTTAAGAAATCTGTTTAAATATTTACACACGCTCAGTGAAAGTTATGGTTGCTTACATAACAGATTCTGTACACTTAGCAAAATGGCATAATTACTACAGTTGTAAATTTCCCCTAACCATCATGGTGAAGGGTTATTTTTTTTCACTCCTCTCCAGAGGATCTTTTCCCCCATTTTCTTAATTTTATTTTTTAAATTTTAAATCACCAATGGACAGTGTTATATGTGTCCTTTAAAAGAGAGCAGATGGACATTTGACAAGCAATGCAGAAACTAGTTAACATCTCATAATTTGAGGTACAGTACTATTGTAGTGTCAAACTGTGCAATGTTCTTAGAACTGTAGGCATTGATTTGCTGAGAGAGATGTTCAGTACCCTGTATTACTTATTTCAGAATGGTGACCGTTGGTTGCCAAATTTTAAAAAAAAATTAGTCATATACAGGCTCAATGAAGGAAATAACTCATTAGCTTATTCCTTTTGTTTCTGACGTATGAATGAATGCATACATATGCATGTATGTTTACATGGATCTCTATATACACTATACACATGTAGATATGCTATAAGACCTGTCCGTGTTGATGTTTTCGGGTTTTGTTGTTGACCATGAAGTTAGCTATAAGACTCAAACACAGTGACCTACAGAAAACGGAATTGGTCATAGTTGCCGATTTAAAGCAGGTCTTGCTTAAAATACCTGTGATTTATTTCTCCGTTAGAAATTCCACTGCACTTTTGTGATGTCTTGTGCTTTTGTAAGCTGACAGATCACTTCTGTGTGGTCCTAATCCTAGAATGTAGCATCTTTTGTTTTTTTTTTTTAAATCAGTATTATTACTGTTGTTTTTATTACTTTACTTAGCACTGCTCTTGTTGAAGTGAAGAGACAGAAGGACTAGATGGCACTGCTTGAGTCCTATCCTTTGTTGTTAAATTGCAGTAGAAATAATTGTAACATTCCTATGCAAACACATGAGTATGCTGCATGAAATTTCAATTCGGAGGTGCATTTCATACCTACAAGCAGTCATGTACAATATATATATATACAGATTGAGATCAGAGATTTTGTTTAGACTGTGCATTTGAGAGTCAGAATTTGCCCACTAATTTCTCAAAGATGAAAAAACACCTTAATTGCTGGCTATCTGACTATTGTATAATCAAAAGAAAAAACTATACATATGTATAAACGGATAGTAATACCATTTCAAGATTGCCAAAATACACCTTGGTGGTCCATTAGTTTAATTACTGGGTAATAAACTAATTGGTTTTCCCAGATTCAGCAGACCTAGCACCCTTTCCTACATTCTAATTCAACTAAATATGTAGCTTAAAAATAAAATCTACATGGACTGCTATTCCTGGACGGGAGGAGTCAGTGTTCTCTACCTACATGTATATTGAATGTCAATATATGTTTTCACTCTAGGGCATTGGTCACAAGGTCCCGTCTTTTCTCTGCATTAGTTAGACCAGAAATCTGTTTGCTTATCATGAGCCTGTGAAACCCACCCTGTGAGGCTGCTTCTCTCCATCTTTGATCTAAATTATGTGGTTGACTTCCCTGGACAGCTAAGGTTTTGTTATAATCACAAATTACAATATCAAGGGTTTTGTTATGGCTTTTATGGAGATTGCAAATGGGAGCCTAGACTTAGGCTCTGAATTGTCTTTAGAAAAATCTTTTCAGAATGGCATGTCACAGGTGTGCCCCTGAGATTAAGGTTATGCTTCTTCCTGTGGGTTTCTACTCAGACTTCACCCCTGGTGACAAGGGATAGGCACTTTTATTACTGTGAACCCCCCCTAAAATAATGATTTTGTAGGAGAAAGCCCTGGAGAAACTCGAAAAATCTTTACTCCGAGCACATGTGAACATCCTTAGTCATGTCTGTAGTCCTGTAACTCAAATTCAAAAGTATTAGGTACATAGTTAAAACACAGGAGTCAGGCACCCCCAACACTGATTGGGAAAAACAAACAAACAAACAACAACAACAATGACAAAAAAACCCACAAAAACCTACTATCCTATCTTTGTTAAAATTTAGAAAATTAATGATGAATTTTCATTTCTTTTTCTTGTTTTCTCTTTATCAGAATAGAAGCACACAGTAATGCTTACTCTCCTAGGTTTTTGAGCCATGATGGAAAGATTCATCTGTAAATGATACTAGCCTTGACTCCTATACACTTAACTGGGGACCCTACTCTGAAGTCAGATATATATTTTTTTGATTGTTTTTAAAAAATAGAAGTAGCAAAGTCATCCTCTGAGGTTAAGGTCAATCAGAGTCAAATGTATAGAAAACATAGTAATTTAGTATTTTCTATAGGTAAAGGCCAAATAAACACCCCATCCCCGTTGACAAAAAATAAAATATATTACCCTGTTCTCTTTTCTGTAAAGAATCTGTAGGCCCAATATAGAAAGATGCACAATGACACAATTTGAGAAGCAGTATAAAAACAATCCTCATACCAGCCTGCTTGGCGGTTATCTACGCTTCTGTACCATGAGCTGGGAGTGCAACACTCACTCACCACGGTTTTGTTCTAATCCCAGTGTCCACTGTTTTTCGTGGTTTGCTTGATTAAGTAGATTGCAATATACACAATGTGAGCACCCTTTAAATGACCCAACCCCACAGACTCCCAGACTCCGTAACGCAAGCCTTGGAGAATACAAAAGAAAACCCAGGTCACAAGGTCTCAGCAAAGTCTCTCCGGGGCTGTCTCCTAAGTGTAAAATGAGATATACTGAAAGCAAGAAAATCTGAAGAGGGCGACTAATCCTTTAGGGCAAAGAGCAAATTCTCCTTGTAAAAATACCGTATTCGAGTCCGAAATAAACCTGTAGGAGGACAATGTAAGGGCAACTGACACTGAGGAAAAATGACCTGCTTGCTCATCTCTGCTCTGTATTTGTCTGTTAGAATGATTCTCAATATAAGCTATCAAGAGACTTCTAATTCCCTCCACTTTTCTATTTGATAGCTACTTTTTTGATGAGATAAATGATTTTTAAAAATCCTCTTTAAATGTGCTAAGCTCACGACATGGGCACATCAATCTGTCTCATTCTATGCTTTGCTGCTCAGGGCTGTGTGTCAGACCAGATGCTGTGTTGCAATGATAAGGGTCACACTTGGTTGTTTTACTCTCTCTTAACCATGGTATTTTCTGGACTTTTGACCCTGCTCTGTGCTGCTAGCTTTTATTTTGACCACCTAGGAAACAGCTTTTTGGCAAAGTGTAACCTTTGGCCACTGCACACGGTCTGCTCAGAAGTCTTCTGTTCTCTAAGACCCGCTTGAAAAATATGCCAGCTGCTTTGCTGTAGGCCAGACCAATTGGATTCCCGAGTCTCTTCTTTGAAGCTTTGTCCCACCTCCCTATTTTGATTGTGCTCAAAATGCATACAAATGTATGAGACCTTTGAGAATCACCACTCTATGATGTCATCATCATCATCATCATCATCATCACCACCACCACCACCATCATCATCATCACCACCATCATCATCATCTGGCTTAGACCTCAAAGCCCATATTGAAGTAGCATGTTTGCATTATTGCGGATAATGTTTTATAAGCACAGTGCTGTCCCAACTGCGTGCCAACCTTAGGAACAACGATGGAGAGCATTTGGAAATGACTGTTTCAGAGACTTGACTGCCCATGCCATTGAGCTTTCCAGTGTCTTCTAGAATCTAGGTAATTAACCCTCTGAGTAGGCTGTGTCCTAAAACTGACAAAGATCTTGCCGGCATGTGTACAAATCACTTGCATTGTAACTGGAAAACCACGAGGACCTTAGTGTAGTCATTACTTAGTAGAAGCAACCCAAATGTTATGAAATGGACCACAGGATAGGCCAGCAACTAAGGTATTTTAACATCGCTTTTGTCCTGGATTGATGTGTTTTCCAAGTCCTACATCAGGCATCAAGCTGTACAACTGTTTGAAGAGGAATCTAGTCCTTGCTTCTCATGGGAGGCTGGAGTTTAGTTCACATAGTAAAGCCAATAGACGATGTTGAAGAAGGAAAACACCACAGGGAAGAAAATGCGGGACCACCGATCAATGGCGTTCACATCAGTCAAGTCGGGGATGGTGATTTTCAGTTGGGAGGCACGTCTCCTCAGGCGACTTTTCTTTTGTGCCACATGTCGTTCCAGGGCGTTGCGGCCAAAACTATGCCTAGGCAACCCAGCTTTCCGATACTGGATGCTGGAGGCATCATAGGCAAGCATTGTGCTCCTGGGGTCTCCAAGTCCCATTACTGCTTCTGATGTGGCCATCTCATTTTTTATCTCAAGAGTGCTGAGTAAGATGTTCTCATGTGGGTCCATCTGGAAGGAAGAAGGATCAGAAAGGGTACCATAAGACTTTGTTAAGGCTTGTACTGCAAGGAACTATTACAGACACTTAACAGGCTGTGTATCACAGTGGCGAAGAGAGCTAGCTTTCTTATTGCAATGCTTGACTTTTAATTGCAGCTTTGCCACTGTGAGCTATTGACCATCAAGTTCCTCATTTACTAGATGGTACAGATTCAATTCCAGAGGTTTCCTATAATGTGATTATAATAGATTAACTAACACCAGCTTCATAATTTCTACTTACCCCAAGCAGAGAAATAGAAGTCAAGAAACATCCCTTTACATAATTTATAACATTGACATAAACAGATGAACAATTCAATTTTATTATCTATGGTATAATGGTAGGAAACTACTCTCTGAGTTATATTCACACTTATGTAATATATTTATTTACTGAATATATATATATATATATATATATATATATATATATATATATATTTGAGAATCAAGGTATAGCAACCGCCATTATTCTTTTTCTTCCTTTCTGGTCATGTTGGGGACTGTACCTGGAGCCTTTACTATTATAGGTAAGTGTCATACCTCTGAGCTACATGCCCACTGATAATTTTTTAATTACAAAATAAGAAAAAGTGAATCCAACTTTCTGTACATTGATTGAGAAGTAGAATATTTTTGTATGTTCCTCAAGAATCCAACATTTTTGATCTTTTTAAGGCAATGATTATGCAAGTTGGGTGTTATATTTTAATCCATTAACCATTACTAAAATAGAAACTAATGGGATGGGTCACCAAATATACTTGTCACATTGAGCCACTTAAAAATATTTTTTAAAAGAAATTCTTGTGTGTAGCAAGATTTAATAATCTGAAAATTTCCCCCTGGGCACGATTCCCAACATGCACATGGTAGCTTTCAAGCATCTATAATCTAGTTCCAGGGGATTCAATGCCTTATTCTGACCTGCATGAGCACCTCACACATGTGTTGTGTATATATAATATGTAGGCAGAACACACATACAATTAAGACAAAAAAGTCTCTAAAAATACAAAACTATACTATTACAATATTACTAACATGTAAATTGAAATGCTATATATAAAGGAAGACAATAAAATAATGAATGAATGAAGAAAGAAAGAAAGAAAGAAAGAAAGAAAGAAAATCTGGCTAATGGTAGGCACAAATGATATAGACAGGAGATATAAGCAATTTGTAACATGATATAGTAGTGTGAGCATGGATTGTGCAGAAAACAAAATATTATAAAGACTACATATTAGTAATTAACTTTGATATTTACTTTGATGGTCCTATATTACAACTTCAGAGCTAAGACTGTTTGAGAAAATAGATTCTACAAAACATTCTAGAGCATAATAGTTGGCCAATTAATCTCTGCCCCCTATATGGTTGTTTTATGGTTTAAACAAACATACTGGGTAGACTAAACAACAGCTATTCAAATTGTTTTGGAAAGTTTATAAAATTTGGAAATGCAAATACATATATGATACAAGAGTACTGACTTTCACAGCAGTGGTTGTGATGATTGGTTAGTTCTCAGCCTAAGGAACACTGAAATGCTTTTGCTGTGTTCAGTTCTCTGCAACAACTGTTGCACTAAATACTCACAAGCTTTCTTATAACAGGGCACTCTTCTTCCATTTACAGGTAAGGGTGTTCACCTGAATTTCCCTCCCAGACACTTGGTCCCTAAGGAAAACCATACCTCAAAGCTTCATCCTCTAAGAAATCAAATTTACAAGTGAGAGGATGTGAATTTTCACCTGCTGCTCCAACACTCCATCTACTCTCTATATTTGCTGTGCTTTTATCCATACAGGAAACAATTTTTAACATGCAGATTTTTCTTTAATGATTTTCAGTGCTTCTCTCATTCCAATACCGGGATGCTTGCCTTACTACAGAGTGTTATAGTAGTAAGAGAGGTTACAAAGCAATCATAGGCTTGACTGTTAATTGTATGAAACAATGGTAGCAATCCCAAGAAGGGCATTGGCACCTGTCAAAAGTAACCTTTTCTAAATTTTACACACATTACACTCGGATGATTTATTTAACTTCAATGAGTTTCTATCTTACTGTGTATGGAATTCAAGAGTTGAATCCAACGATCCCTGGAGCCTTATCATTTGTTTCTTTTTCATTTCCAAATTCAAGAGATATGTTCAGTGTGATTGATTAGCGGGCTGAGTGTCATGAATATATAGAGGGCTAAGGAAGAGTCCTCATGGCAAGGGCAGCCTGCAGAAACAACACTGGGTACAGGTCAAAGTGTAGTTTTCCATTGGTTCTTTTTGATGTGAGAAAGCTAAACATTCCTTCATCTGTATTGAGAGCTGATGTAGGATGCGGGGAAATTAACTGAAAGGAAATATGTAAGAAAGTAGACGCTAAAGCACGATTCAAGCCAACTGTCATGAAGTTGACAGTTATAGGGAGATGCATATGAGTACCAGGAACATGGAAAATAACAATAATAAATAACCATGCCCAAGGGAAAAGTTACTGGGTTGGCTTATATATACTTATGTGACCCACAAGAAGCACTTCAAAATTCAGAGCTGATCTCATACAAGTAAAACCACTGTTCTCTGGACGATTAAATTTGATCTAGAGTGATCTTTTCCTAGGTAAATCCAATCATCTCTGTCTTATTGGCGGTCTTGGCAGGCTGAGAAGGAGGTAGTGGTGGAGAATGCATATGGAATACCTGTGTGGACATCTGATGAGCTGCCACTCTTTGGCAGAGACCCCTTCACTAGAAAATGTTTTTTTCTTTCAGTTTTTAGTGTCGTAATTTATCTATGTAGCCCTGCTGACCTGGAACTCACGCTATAGACCAGACTGGCCTCAAATTCAGAGATCCTCCTACCTCTGCCTCCTGAGCTTGGGGATCAAAGGCATGCACCACCATAATTGGATCAAAATACTTAAACTGTAAAATATGACTATTCTTCTAGATTTGATTACCTGGCCAATAACAGAAAAGAATTAATTTATCTAAAAACATCTTTATCCAGAAAAATCTTACCCATGCTACAGAGACAGGAAGTAGGCAGGAATAAGAAATAGCCATCTTCATTTGTAATTCATTTTTCAATTAACAGGCAGGAAAGAGACTCAGGCCAGTTGTAATTCACTGTAATACGCTTTAAAGTAAAGTACAATGACATAGCTCTGGTTTTCCCAGCTAATTCTAGGAAGGAGCATTTTTCTCCTTGATCCTGTTTTCTACAAGGTCTTCTTTATAGCACTTACCTTCACTTTCCTCCTGAAAGTCACTGAATTCCTCACCAAAGAACACTCTTTAGTGCCCCTTTGTCACCAATATGGAGAATGCTTATCACATCTGCTTAGGGACTCAAAGAGCACTTGCATCACTTTCTCCATTCTGCCAAAGGCAGGCTATTGTACACTGTCCTGTATATTACTCCATATTGTGACAGTCTTTGCTTATCCAGGGTCTACCTTTGGGACTAAATCTCAACCTCTCTGATTTCAGTTCTGTTAAATGTCAATTGGGGAAAGTATCAGCACCAGCTTTCTGGGGTTGTTTAGGAAAATTGAAAGCTGTATATGCAAAACACTTAGGCTCTTTGCTCATAGCAGGCATTCAACAAATCGTAGCTAAAATTGCTATTAAAACTCCAATACAGCAACCATTGGACTAAGCATGGAGTAGCCAGTGGAGGAGTTAGATATAGAACTGAAGGAGCTGAAGGGATTTGCAGCCCCATAGGGAGAACAACACCAACCAACCAGACCTTCCAGAGCTCCCATGGATTAAACCACCAACCAAAGAGTACATATTGAGGCATCCATGGCTCCACCTGTATATGTAGCAGAGGATGGCCCTGTAGGACATCAATGCGGGGAGGGGAGAACCCTTGTTCCTGTGAAGGCTCGGTTCCTCAGTGTAGGGGAACACCAAGGCAGGGACGTGGGGGTGGGAGGGTCGGTGGGGGAGCACCCTCATAAAATCAGGGGACAAGAGGATGGGATAGGGGATTTCCAAAGGGGAAACTGGGATAGGGGATAACATTTGAAATGTAAATAAATAAAATATCCAATAAAAATTTCAATATAGGTGAATAATCCACAGTCTCCTTATCTTCATGCCTTTACTGTAAATGAAACATCCATAGCACACTGACCCTACACACCTACACACACACACACACACACACACACACACACACACACACACACACAGGCTGTGTAAGAGTGAACAAAAAGATTATAGAAGCTAGGGCCATTGGATTCCTGCAGTGGAAAGTGTTTACCAGACATGATCTGGCTGTTATACACATGAACACATAGCAGCTATGACAGCATTCACAAGAGCTCTACAAAATCTCCCCAGTCAAAACCAAGCATGGAAAAAAGCTCATGAAGCTCTACCCACAGATGAGGAGAGATATTAGCAATTGATGACTTCAGGCAGAGGGAGAGAGTTTTCTTTAGGCATATAGCTCATGAGGGGCTGTGTAGGCTCAAGCTGATGGTCCTATAATCATATGCATACAGGTAGCACTAAGAGGAATTAGTAGGTTTTTAAAAAAAGGAAACCAATGAAATTGAAGTCAAACATGGTAGGGGAATAAAAGAGAAACTGGGTGGGGAGGGAATGGGAGTAGAGTCGATGACAACACGTTATTGGCATATATAAATTTATCAAACAAAACAATCTCACTAGTCAATGCATCTATAGGTTTCACTTTATGCTGCCATAGGAAAAAAATGCCACAGACAGTTATATAGGCTAAACTTTCAAAATCATTACTACCTACTGAACACTATGTGTTTATTTATAAAATATGGCTTCATTAACTATAGTAAGTCTACACTGAATCATTTTCAAATGTTGAGATGAGATGAATAGAAGTTGCATTTCATTTTTGGGGGAGGGATGGAGAGAGAACAAAAGGCTAATGGACATTACTACATACACCCTGCATGCCAGTTCATTTTAATATACCTAAAACCACCTGGGAGGTCAGTCTTCTGAAGGAAGTTTTCTCAGACAAATTTGTCTCTGGATGTGACTATGAGTAATTGCCTTGATCGTTACTTGATATAAGAGGACCTTGCACCATTCTCCAGACAAGTGTCCTGAACATTGGAAAGAGAGGTGAAAGCAAGCTGAGGATCATTGGGCCAGCAAGGAACCATGCCAATAATTCTCTGCCCTTGAGTGTGGATATGATGCGTATACAGTTGCTCACCTTTCTGCCTTGACTTCCCTCAAGTGATGAACTCTAGTCTGGAATTGCATGCTGAGATAACTCCTCTCTTCCATAAGTTACTCTGGGTCAGGATATTTTATCATAGTAACAGAAAGGAAAGTAGGGCACCACATTTACGGAACCAGTTACATCTGCCCAATGACAAGAAAAATAGGGCCTAGAGGCCAAGGCCAAGAACGAAATTATCAGTATTACAGTGGCAGAGAGCAGGGACAGATGACCTGGCTTGTCTTTTCTCCTGATATGTCAGTTTTCGTTAAAATTCTGATGACAATAAATTATACTAATTTTCTTGGTATTTGTCGTTTATCAAACAGCACTTCTTGAGGAAAACACAAAAGGAGGCCTTTGTATTCCATTGCTGTATCTTCAATAATCTTACATTGCTCTTAGAACAATGCACATGCTCAATATAGAGTGGTTCAATGAAATTAATTTTGTGATAATAAAAATCAAATCCACCTCTTTGTGAGTCATCAGTACATTGGAGTCAATTATTTCATAGCACTCTAAAGAGCAGAACACACCAGGAAGACCTCTGGAACTCTACCTCTGCACCCAAGATTTCTTTGTCTATTTGCATAGGTGTTTGCTTGCTTGCTTGCTTTTTTTCTAAAATAGAGCCTCTATACTCCCATGGTGCCCAATGTTACTTCCAGGACAGATCCTCCATTCCTACACAGACAGGAGTACTTAGGAACTAACAACTTGAAGTTGAAATTAAGCATTTTATTTACAGAACACGTTCAGTTGTCCCAGAAGCTACTTAGAGCTGGCTCTGATCCCACACTTGGAAAATAGTGAAAAGCAGGCAGAGCAGGAATTAGATTTAGATCTGTTCCACTTTCCATTGCTGAAGCATGGAACCAGTCTACCTCAGTGGGGCAGTCATCACTGGGTCTTGCACAATTATCCAGAGGAAGGACTAATATGAGTGTTTAGAGTGAAATCTGTCACTAAAGATAAGAGCTGGTTAAACTTGTATTAACTCCAACACTGTCAGGTGAGAAGAGAAGACATATGTGTTCTGTCTGCTTATCACGGGTAATCTACTTATTCTCATTTCTTTTTTTAATTGGATATTTTCTTTATTTACATAAATAAGTAATTGCTGGACTGTGGGTCTCAATGCAGTATTTCAATGCTACCTCCAATCTGTCTTAAATCTACCAAGGAAACCTGATCCACCTGGTGGGGTGGAGGACGAGAAGCTGTGTCCCTTGTTCCTAAGCTCAGGTGTCCATCACAACCCCCTGAGGCCTTGTTAAGACAGATTTCTGGCTTCCACTGTTAGGATACCTGAATCAGCAAAGTTGGAATGCATCTCGATAATCTGAATTTCTAATAAGTTCCCAGGTGACACTGTATTTCTGATCTAGGGTTTATGCTTAGAAAATGCATCCCTTGGACAGCAGCTGAAGGGCACAGTGTGACTTCAAATGAGGAAGCAGCAGAGTTAAAAAAAATTATGAAAAGAGAAGTGGCTGGTTGAATTCTACAACCAATTTGAAGAACAGCTTTCACATGAAATGCATGTAGTTTTCATTTCTGCACTATTCCCAGGAAACACACAACACATGCTGCTTCTCTGTGACTTGACAAAACTCTATGAAACATGGATCATTAACATCTCCATCTTAAATACAAAGAGATAAAGAGATATGCCTAAATGTGTTCTTAGTAATCTGGTCCGAGATCCCCTCCTAGGTACTTAATTATACATCCTCCTGGCTGAATTTTGTCATTGAATACCTTTTCTGTATGCTGTCTTTAGATGATAAATTTTAGAAAATTAGAAGATGCTGCCATTGACTCATGCATTTAGCTAATTTAAAAAATAAGTTTCTCCCTCTTCCACTTCCTCCTCTGTTTCTTCTTCTTCTTCTTCTTCTTCTTCTTCTTCTTCTTCTTCTTCTTCTTCTTCTTCTTCTTCTTCTTCTTCTTCTTCTTCTTCTTCTTCTTCCTTTCCTCCTCCTCCCCCTTCCTCCTCCTCCTCCCCCTCCCTCCTCCTCCTCCTCTCCCTTCTTATTTTTCTAATCTAACCTTTTCTGATTGTCTCAACTCAGCAGAGCAGAAAAGACATGTGAAACCCTCTCATCTAATCTGGTTTCTGCAGAGGACATTGTACTGGAAAACATACCAGTATTATGAAACTATTCTCTTTTAGCATGTCTACCTATTCAAATAACCATGGGCATTTTCTTAATAGCAGCTGAAGCAAGATGGAGAAAAGCAAAAAAAAAAAAAAAAAAAACAAACAAAAAACCCAAAAAACAAAAACAAAAACAAAAAACAAAACCAACCAACCAACCAAAAACCTAACAAATAAAACAGAAGAGATGGGCACATAAACCCACACGCTTGCAGATGAGTTGCAGGGAGCCTTGCTGGTAGTGGCTTTGTACTGTGCTCTTATTTCAAGTTCTGCTTCTTATTCGCCTATCCATTTCTAAAAACACGCTTGTCTGGGGAGATTTTATAAAATCACCGTTATCAATCAAACTGTTGTTTCCCATCCAATGCCCCTGTCTGCAAATTAAGATGCACCTGGAGTTGTATTTTTCAATCAAGAGCTGAGTGCTGGATTTTGAGAGGCAGACAAGAGTCTCCTGCAAGGCTCCTCTGAGAATGAAGACAGCTCGAATATCATCCATCTGGCACACCTACTGGTTGCAGAAACACCTCTACTGACATGGCTTACTTTGTAGATTGACCCAGGGAGCGTTGCCACTGACACTCGTAAATTAACTCTGAATATTTGGAATATATCCTTGTTTCCTTACTGTTGTCTGCTTGTCAACATTTTTTTTCAGAGGAAGAAAACTGGGCTGGCTAAAGGATTCCATTTTGCTGTTTTTTTTTAAACAGTAATCCACTATGCTCTGAAGAGTATGACTTGCTTTTTATATAATGATTGGTTAATTCCAAATGGGTTTTCAGACTCACTGCTTCTTTGCCTATTTATAATTGACATATGATCTACAGGGACAACCTTATGTCTAAGGTCATCTACAGAAAAACAAATCACGTCTCTCACTAGCAGACTAGAATCACCAGCTTACCTGAAAAGGAGAATAGTGTTATTTTAAAACTCAGTTCACTGCTGGCATTACCCACTGCATGAGAAATTGCAGATAAAAACAAGTTCTAACTACACAGTTTCCCTGCCCTGTGCCTACAGAGGGTAGGAGATCTAGTTTTATCTTCCATGAAATGGCATCGGGGCCCGTGAGACTTGAAATGCTAAGGCAATGAACCATTAAGCACCTGGGGATAGTCAGTTGCACTCTTTCTGGAGGTGGAAATCCTCTGAAAATACCTAGCAAACGCTCAGTATTCTGTGAAGTGAAAGAAAGTTCAGCCAAGCAGAATGTGTAATGGGGATTTTATCAGAGTAAGTGAAGGCCAATGCTGTTGATTCTTCAAGTCCTTGAACCAAAGTTAGTGGAGAAACAGCAATCAATGTTGGCATTTAGAATTTAGAACTGGATGTAGGAAGAATGCTTCACAATATCTCGGTAGCTTTTGCCTTACCATATGTGTGTGTATGTGTATGTATGTATGTATGTATGTATATGTGTACATATGTATATATGTATATGTGGGTATGTATATATGTATATGTATATATGTATAGTCATCCTTCCTTCATGCCTTTATTTTTCCTTCTTTGCCTTCTTCTCTCTCTACCTCTATACTTTCCTTCATTTTTAAACATATTTAATTGGTATACAGTTACTGTGCCATCTGCACATGCTTCCCTGTGTTGGCCAGAAAGTGTAGGTGGGCTAGGGAAAACCAACTCTGTACCTCAGGTTCTCTGATTTTTTTTCCTTCTCTAAACTTGCCAAAGCAGTATGCCTTCAAGACAGCAAAAGTGAGATTGTGTGTTGGTGGTAATGGATCGTTAAGTCTGTCTGGAAAAAAAATGCCACAAGTATTTAAACAAATAAATCAACCCCAAACCAAACACGGTATATTGAATCTCTAACAGTGTTAGAGAAGTCTGGGAGCTCTTCTATGGCAGGCTGTGGAGACCTATTACATGAGACCAACATGAGAGATAACTGCTGTACAGCCATACTGTGGACTTAGCAATAACAACATCCCCCACTACATACCACATCGACAGAAAGGTGACACTTGTAACCAGAGCCAGAACGAACGTAAGATCTGCTTTCCTTAATTAAGTCAGTTACTACTATCATACTAGAACTACCCTTTGTATCATAAATAAGTCCATGATTACTTCAGGCATAGTTACATGCGGAAAACTTTTCCTGGTCTTGATAAGTAATTACTAGAAAATGTACTATGTTCATTATTTTTCAGTACAAAGTAAAAAATAAGGAGCAGTATGAAATAGATTTCAGCATCTTTGAAATACAGTGACAATTATTGTAGCTTTGCTAATTCTAGGTTTTTGACTGGATATGAAGTTTGCTTACTAAACTGCTTTTGTGTTAAGCATCATCCATCTGTGCAATCATTCCTTATGATCGTCACCCGCTATGGTTCTAATGTGATCATCAGGTGGAATGTTTCTGTTTCTCACATAAAGAGTCCATCAGGCCAGCAGGTGAATGCAATGAGCTAGGGGGTGGCTTGTTTTCTGAGGGGATGACTCTTTTCTGAGGAAGCAGAAGCAGAACTCAGGATAGGAAGGAACCGATGAAGTCTCTTCTCTCCAAAGTTCCCCAGCAACAGGCCTCATAACACTTGCAATCAGTACAGAATCAATCTGTGAACCCCTTGATAGGCATGTGTGTTTCTAGAATTGACATTCTTACCCTTTAGATTCTTCTCCTAGATTTACTGCCCTTTGCAAAGTTAAAACATTGACAAGAACAGTAGCTTCAGCAACAACAGCAGATTCCAATTTTGACTTTCGCTCCTTTTCCTCCTCCTCCCCACCTCCTCCAGCTCTTCCTCACCTCCTCCAGCCCCTTCTTATCCTCTTCCTCCCCTTGTGTTCCCACTCCTCCTGGTCTTCCTTTTCTTCTAATTCTGTCTTGCTTTTTCATGCTCCTTCTCTCTTTCTTCTCCCCACTTCCTCTTTCTCCTCTTCTTCCTTCTTCTTTACCCTCTTCCTCCTTCATTTTCTTCTTCAACACTATTATTCACTAACTCTTCCAAGCCTCCCTATCTTCTACTGGGAAATTCTGAGATTATAGATAGATATCATTATGCTCAACTCCTTAAAGGGTCTTAGCCAGAAAATCTAGGTGTATAAAGGAAGCCTCATGCAGGTAGAGCTGCAGTGGGCAAGTGAGCTTCCTGGAGATGAGCCCACTGTCCTGCTCAGCTTTGGTGGGTGAGCTCTGGTGTGGTATGAACCCAGAGACATTGTCCAAGGACTGCCTCTTGCTTCTGTTGTACTTTCTTATGTTGGTCATTGCCTACTCCTCATTCATTTGGGTTGGTGTGAATGGACACAAAGAGACCCTTGCTGCCTATCACTTGGTGTAATAGGCACCACCCATCCTGGGCGATGGGCCATTTTGTTGGGCAAGCTTTTTGCAGATCAATATGAAGGTGAAAAATTCTTGAGATAATAGTGTCTAGATGAGTTAATTATTTCATGGAATTTCTGACTTGATTTAAATAATCTTTAAAGGTTATTTTGATTTAAATAATTTTGGGAAGTTAGGGTAGTTGACAAAAACACATACAGTTAGGAAATTGGAAGAGTTGATAAAAAGTTTAAGTTAGAATTAAGAATAAACTGTGCCCTTTCCTGATAGACTGGCGAGAGCTGCTTGAGTTAGAGAAAGGAGTGCAGTGAGCATTCATACATTACAGCATGTGATTGTAGAGGTAAGAAGAACAGACTGGGACAAGCTAATGATCGAGATAAGCATACCCTCTGAGATGGTCTGAGTTCTTTCTTGTGATCTAGGGATTCGGTGACAGGAATTTGGTGTGTACCAGAAAATGATAAGGTTATAATAAGGAGCAAATAATTCCAATATGAGTATAAGATCAGAAAACAGATGACTAGCCAGCTTAGCTGATCAGAACTTCCAAATTACAATGTAAGAAATTTGCTCCTTAGTAAAGGTAGGTTGTCACCAACCAGGCAAAGGGTAAAAGTTACTCCTATAGACTTGGCTGGTTTAAACTTTGTTAATCAATGACTAAAAATTACTGTTTTGAGGTCACTATGAGTTTTTGCAGAGAAAGATAGGGCACAATTGCTTAATTAGGTATGAGTTCATATAAGATATATGTAATTAATATTTTGTTGTAGTTTTCTTTTATATAATGATTTTGATCTGTTTTGGAAGAATGTTTTTTATGGTGATTACCTCTGGAAAAGATGTAATTTGTGGCTATGCGGTAATTTTCTTTCTAATAGAAAAAACTGTCTCTAGGGGTCTAAAAGAGAGTTAAGAAAAGAGATACATTCTTCCAGCTTATTCTTGCTTCAACCTTTCAGTATGCCTGAGTGTTTGATCCCTTCTTTTGTCCCTGCAGGCCCTATAGTTATCTGTATGTGCCTGTGTTAGATGCTCTCTGTGGCTCGATGCTATGTATCCATTAAGCTGACTACGGCAACCAGTACAAATGAGCATTCAAAATAAAACTAAACTGAATCTCCAATAGTTATGTTAAATCTTGGATCATTCAATTTTGGCTTATGATGGTTACAAAACAAATTTTGAAGCAGATATAATGGAGAACAGGAGGAAGTTAGTCTTAGAGTGAACTAGACTAAAAGATACTTTACCTTAATTGCATCTAAATAAAACATTATCAGGAATACAAGATAGTCAAAATTACAGCTAAGTGTTCAGTGCTCAGGGAGTGGCATAAAGTGTTCCTCTTAGATTTCATTAATACAAATTTCTTCTGTAGCTGCATTTAATTTTATATTAGCAACTAACTTTTTTGACTTAATATACAGAGTGATGTTAGAAATGAGAGCAAAGGGAAAATCTTGTCTTTGATATCGTGGTGGAATAATCTTAATTCCAGCACTCAGAAGAAGGAGAGGTGGTAGTATCTCCCGGTCAAGGTCAGTCAGGTTTACAGTTCAAATGTAGTCAGCCTGAGCTACATGTAGAATATTTTTAAAACAAACAAACAAAAACAAAAGAATAGTACACTTTCCCCATGTAGTTCTTTATAAAAGCAAATCCCCATTAGAGATTCTTAAGTAGTTTTCTTGGTTTTGGTAGCTTACAGACTTTTCAACCCTGTCCTTAAAGGAACTAGTTGATATTTTCTGCAGCATGATGCCACCTTCCACATGGAGAATGACACATTAGTACAGATAATTAGTTTGTGTTTCTCCAGAATATTTGCATTGAGATCAAAGAGTAGATGTTAAAGTTAGAAGAGAGGCAAACACATTCAAATTGCTATATTCTACAAGATCACAGTGAATGAAGTGCACGCTGAATAAAATGTCTAAAGGTTGGTCAAATTCTTTTTGGTTTCTCTTTTTAATTGAGTAGAATACATATTAAATTTGAAAGTAAGTAAATTTGTCATTGGAGAGAAAAACCAATAAGGATCAGTTTAAATTTTTCTGAAGAAATGAGAATTGAAACTGTATTATGAACAATCATCATTTCTTGCATTCACATGAGCTTTTGATTTTCACAGGTCTCTGTGGTGTAAGGAATTGAGTGTACTTTTACAATAAACTTTCCTAGGTTCAAACCCTTTTCTCTGAGAATAGCTATGTTTGTCTTGGATGGACAATTACTAGGCTTAAGAGTTCTCCCTGCCTTCCAAGTAGCTAGGACTACAGGCTTACACTGTTGTATCCTTTAAGGATCAGATTTGGGAAAGTTTCTGGAAGTGGATGTGAGAATTTACACATACAATCATAATGATTCAACAGAAGAATGAGACAAAGGTTTCTTAATTCAGTTTTCATTTGCTGTATTGACACAAGCCCTGAAGTAGAATCGGTGAACTAATCTAATCTTTCCATTAACTGGTTCATCTACCCCAAAGCACTATGGGTGGAAAATTCCTGAAGATTTTTACCAATATTATAGCTTGCAATTAACAACTTCCCAATATAAGTTACCCAAATAAGACCACATAGAACACTTGATTTGATTTTTTCCTTCCCAAGGCTAGAAACAGGCTAGTCTGTGGTTTTTAGTGCGTAGAGGTAAGGACGACAAACGTAACACATCATGCCAAGTACAGTAATAGGATATATGAGTAAGAGAGATAAACAGTATTGTCAGGCATGCTGTCATAATCTTTAATCCTTAAAGAGGAGTAATAAATTCATTAGGTCAAATCTCAATTTTATTTATAGGTCACAATTAACTTCAAGGTTGTGGCTTCAATCAAACCAGGTCATTGAGAGAAGAACTTATGATCGTTATCTTTTCCTTGGGTTTTAAAACTGACCCTGAGAGATATTGTCCCATACGTAAATGAGGTGGGTTTGGGCACAGAAATCCACCCACTGCCTCTATTTAAGTCATAGAGAATTGTCACTGCTAGCTTTTATTCAAAAGCAAAGAGTCCACAGTTTGGTTTTTGTCACATTCAGTCATGGCGTCATTTTTTTTTGTATTTTTAAAAATTTGTTTATTATTGATTGATTGATTGATTGATTGTGTGTGTGGGGGGGGTGGGTGTGGGTGTGGGTGTATTGCTTAAGTATAGGGTTAGAGGACCAGTTATAGGTGTTGATGCCTAAGCTCACAGTAGATGCAATTCCTCTAGCAAGATTTGCAAAAGACTGAGCCCCACAAACATTCGATCCTGCACTTTAGATTCAACATGCTAGGAGATTTCTAAAGTTAAAACCTCAGTCGTCACAGGAAGCAAAAGACTGCCAATCATCTATCTTCCTGGTGCTTAATTTGAGGACTATGTTTGTTTCTTTATCCTTACAATGGCCAGAGGCAAGAAGGAACTAGAAATGTTCCACTTCATTATCTGCCAACAGGATTAGTCTAAGTTTTGGAAGTCCCACCCTGCACCCATCAACAAAATTAAATTTTCAGACTAGTTCTTATTCCATTTATATATGGAAAATAAATATCTCTTCCTGCAAATGAAATGCGTCAATAAAGACAGCTTCATTATGATGATAATGATAATATGCAATTCACATTCTGTGCGTGCTCTTTGTATAGTCACATTTAAAATTCGAGTAGAGACAAGAACATTTATAGAGTTAACTAAATTTGCAAATGTGAGCGTGGAAACAGCTTTGATTTCTTGCTCATCTACCAACTTGCTGTGTGATCTTGGCTTAGTTCCCCAGCTCTACTGAGCCTCAGTTTCTTACTTGTTAAAATACAGGAATGAAAAGGCACAGAATACATAGGCCACAGAAGCAGAAGTAGGACTGCTGAGGAAGGCGGGAAACCGTCAGGAGGACATAGATGATGGAAAAGGAAGTTGGGAAGGAGTATGTTTCATAGAAGAATCTATGAAACAATGTTATGGAACCCACTGCTTTGCATATGAATTTCAGAAGAAATTTGAGGTTATTTTAGGATTGGTTCATAGTATTTAGGAAGTATAATTTGGATCTTCACGGTCCTTCAAAGGCCCACATGTTAAAAGCTTAGAATGAAGCCTGTGATGCTACCGGGAAGCAGGGGAATCATTAAGAGGTATGGCATTCGAGGAGGTTCTAGACCATTGAGGGCGTGTCCGTGAAGGGAATGCTGATGTCTTAAAGAAGTGTTTCTCAACTTCAACTCCTCTGAAAGTAGGACAACCTTTACACAGAAGTGATCGAAGACCATCTGAAAACACAAGATATTTGCATTACTATTCATGGTGACATGTTTAAAATTACAGTTATGGAGTAGCAAAGAAAATAATTTTATCGTTGGGGGGGTCACCACAGCATGAGATATTGTATTAAAAGATTATAGCATTAGGAAGGTTGAGGACTACCGCCTGCATAGCCTAGTTGCTCTGAGCATGATGTCGAGCTGTTCCTCCTGGCAATGGGAGCACGATGGATTAAACCTGTAAAACCATAAGGCAGATAAACCTTTCTGTCCTTTTACATTGATTTGTTTCAGATTCTACTTTAGAGCAATGGAAAGCTGAGGAACGCAGTCATTCCACCAGCCTGTATGGCATGTTATTAGGCAATAACAAGTGGTCATTTCTAAGGTGCTAATAACTTGCAATGTGTACAACCCAGAGAAAAGGTTCAGATTTACAGATTCACTTAGTCAGACAACATTATTTTAAGAAATGTTTTCTCTGGGGTATTTTAGTGGAGGTTCCAGATGAATCAATACTTCCTTTCTAACGGAGTAGCAGTGACTTCCTGTCCTCATTTTGAGGCTGATGGCTTTAAGCCAGAGTTGTTACTCTTCCCTTCCCCTTGGCAGTTATTGGCACAACAGAACAGGCAGGCGGTCTATGACAAGGGAAACTTATTCCTAATTGGCTCCTGTGTCCAAAGGAAATGCCCATCTCTTTGTCTGGGAAAGAAAGAAGAAATAGGAAATCTGTTTGCTAATACGGAAGTCTTATATCAGAACAAGGTATTTGTAAGTAAGATTTGGGATTGTCTGGCTTGACATCTCCCTTTCTCTTGTACTTATTCCTATTAAGCAGTGGCAGAAAACCAGAAGAATCTCATTATAATAATTAGCAGATATGGTTCAGATAAAATTTGACCCATAGTTCAATAAGTATGTGCA
Organism: Rattus norvegicus; assembly: GCF_021556685.1. NCBI lineage: Eukaryota > Metazoa > Chordata > Mammalia > Rodentia > Muridae > Rattus > Rattus norvegicus. The sequence continues at coordinate 33,145,414 of NC_141543.1, read as the reverse complement.
TGTATGTACACATTACACCTCTCTCTCTCTCTCTCTCTCTCTCTCTCTCTCTCTGTCTGTCTCTCTCCCCCTCCCTCCCTCTCCTTCTGTCTCTGTCTCTTTGTCTCTCCCTCCCTCCCTCCCACCCTCCCTTCCCCCACCGTGTATTTGTATTTGAGGCAAGTCATTACTTGTTAAGTTAGGCAAGTCTCAAATTTCCAGCTATCCTTCTGACTCAGATTCCCAAGTGCTGAGATTGTACCCTACAGGGCTAAAAGTAGTAATCTTTTGAGGAAAATTCAATGAAATCTCACAACATTTTAAATAAGTTTATTCCTGAATTTATTTAAACCACTTGAACAAATTGAATGTACATCCGGGTCTTTTAGCTTGATATTCCCTACAACATTGGAGTGAACTTGAAAGATTAGGTGTGCAGTGTCTTTTAATTTCACAAACAAGACAACTGAAGACAAGTGAGGCTCTTTAGTGAAAGTCTCAGAGTTGTCCCAGAGACTCAGCTACACTGAGTCCCCTGGCTTTATGAATCCAAATTAGATTCTGTGACTGGTTCTGACAATTATAGAAGTGAGAGGAAAGTTATTTTAAAACAGCTTCACATGCAATCTGTGATTAAAATGTGCAACTCAGAGAGAGATAGAAAAAAATAATCTAGGCATGCATTCTAGCTTTATATAGCCATAGCCCTATAACTTACTGGCTTCTATGAGATCCTGAATTAATCCCTGAGAGCTCTGTTCTCAGCTTCTGTATGTTACATGACAGAATTGTTAGAGGTGATGGTGTCTATTCTTAAGCTTATGATAGGCAATGTAATAGCCCAGATGGCTCTGGACTCAATTGCAGTATCCTCAATGTCGTTCTCAAGGCAGCAGCCATGAGTCATCCAGAGATTGCTCTCCAGAGTACTCACTTGTATCCCCTCAGCTAGATTCTTGCTATTTCCTACAGACCATAGATCGATCAGTTGCTTTGGCATCACTGGAAAGTGTGTGGAGATTACAGAACTTCAAGCCTTAGACACTACAGACTGAGTTTGTACTCTTCCAGGAGCCTTAGACTACCTGAATGCATATTAATGTTGAGAGAAACTGGGATTAAATCATCTAGCCTCAACCATGCTACTTGACCTTCTAAAGCCAATGGTATCTGCTTTGTTTAAAGGTGGCTCTGGAAATACACATTCATATACTATTCCTGACTCAAGCATATGTATTACTCATAAGTGAGGCTCTGTGTAAACCCTTCAGGAAAGTGAGCTGCAGAGGGAGCTATGAGCTCTACTGCAGCCAAGGATTTCTTACTCAGCTGTGATCTAATGGCTTTTGTGCATTTGGCCAATTACATGGTGAATTACTCTTGTCAAATGCAGCCTCTGCCTCCTAAAGGACTCTCTGCTTAGGAGAACGGCTGTTAATCTGACACAGCCTTGTCAAATATCCCGGTGCCAGTTCTAACACCCAATTTCCCTTTGCTTGGAGTTTGAAGATGATGGCAGACAGCATATGCTGCTCAACTCTAAAACATAGGGCAACGAAATGAACAAAAAATAAAATATATCAATTTAGAACGTATGGCAGAACATTGTGGTCGGTTGATGTCCTGATATTTCTCCGAAGGAGAAAACCCTATCTGTATTCTGGGTCAAATATTGAAATCTTTCAAAACAAAAGAACCCAGGTTAAAATTGCATGTTAGTCTCTTATGAACTATGAAAATGAATTTCTTTACTTTGATCAAAACTGTCTTTTCTTGGACTAAATGGTTTGTAGAGCAAGTATACAAACTTATGTTTTTGTGGTCATGTGTATTCTTTGGGGAGTTTGCTAAAATTTACCTTGGCAGGCAATCAGAAATTCTGACCTAGTTATTAAAATGTTGTAGCCTAAAGATGACCCTGTATGTAGTTGTGTTTTGGGGTTCTAGATAACAGGAGATGATTCAAATAGATGAGTTTCTTGACTTCTGAGTTTACACAGCTCTCAGTGAACATTAGCTTTTTAAGAGATATTAATATTTAAGACTTAACTAATTTTCCCCAGAGTGGTCCAAGCTGGGGGCGTAGAATGGTTTCTATTTTGTCAGGACACTGTCCTGTGCAGTCACTTCTCCCAGAGACATTTTTTACTGGAATGAAGAGATCAAAGTACCATGCAGATCAAATTATTACTCACTTTTAACTCCTGGAATAGAAGACAGTGCTATGAAGGGGGCAATGTAATTGTTGTGTGACCTTGGACTGGTCACATCTATTTATGGATTAGTCTTTTTGGTAATAATGAGAAGACCCTTCAGTTGTCTCCCTAGAGTAAAATGCTGTTCTTACACGACTGATTCATTTACCCAAGTTGGACAAAGAAGTAACTTAGTCATATTTTTAATTTTATTTTTAGAATTAAAATTTCCATTTCACTCTGTAATGCTTTTCCTGAGCATATATCTGGATGCAGCATCTCCTTCCTGTGAAACTGAAAAGCACACATTATCTGCAACTCAGTGAGCTAATGTACAGTGCACTCTGTGATCCAATACCATTAGAATAATCCTACAGGAGCCATGGGAAGGAAAGGACCAGTCGACCAAATAAAATGACAGCACAGAATTTAGAAGCAAATCTTTAACACCACGAAACACTCTCAACTCTGTTTTTTCTCTTCTTCCACAAAGTCACAGTGACCACTTGCAAACACCAGCTGCTTTTCCAAGATCTTCCTACCTTCCTTTCAATACAATTCTTAAGAATACAATCTCATGGCATAAGTATAAGTTTTTCTATGCAAATGAGATTTTGAAGCTCTCCCAGCTGCCACTTTATGCCCACACAGCTAAAATTCAAGTCTTGGGGCTTGAGTTATGGGCTCTCTCTAATCCAAGGTGAAGCTGGATTCATCAAGCTAGAACTTTCTGTGCACTTAAGCCATCAAAATAGAGAATGCTATTCTATAGGAGTAATCATTTGGTAAATATTTAGTGAACAATCATCACATTCATGATGCTCTTTCCAAATCTGTATTCTTTGTGAGATATTCCATGCTAGCCTGCCAAAGGCTATTAGAAGAGGAACAGAGAATAGCTGAGAGCTTGTCATGAAGAAAAAAACAAAACAAAACAAAACAAAAAACAAAAAACAAAAAAACCCCAAACCCCATGTGTTTGGTTTCAGTAGGCGAGTATTCTCAAGTAATCCCTAAATCTTAGCAATACTTCATCTGAGTAGAGAACTGTGACCCCTAGAGACAATGAAGGTGTGAGGTGTAGGGAGCAATAGAAGGAAGCTAGATAATGGGTGATTTTTGTAGATAGAAGGAGGGAGCTCTAATACTCTACACCACAGAATCTGACCAATTTATGACCACTTTGTATATATAGGAAGGGCAAAAAGAGAAGGACTAGAAGGTTTCTAGAATTAAATAATAAAAAGTATTAAAACATTGATTATTATCTAAACATTGATTATTGTTCACTTATACAGAACCCATTGTATACATGTATTGCGTTGACATATTGCATTTTTCATAAGTGTGGACAATAACAATAATCCTTGTTCCTGGCCTGAGGAAATGTGAAATACTCCATGAACTAATGTTTGCACATGGGTACTTGATATTGTAGTATGATCTTCAGGAGGCAGTTGAGAAGAGCTGACTTCCCCTTCCCCAACTCAGATTTTCAGCCCCAACTCCTCTCTCAGTAATCATCACAGGTATCCTTTTACTCAGGGGAGAAAGCCTGCTGGAGCTTGTCCAACTTCCAGAAATATTTGCAGTCAGAGCTGGTAGAAGTGTTGTGAGGAAAACAGACAGCTTGTTTATTGTCAAGGGAGATTTCAAAAATCATATCAGGGTCCAGTTTTGTTATGTCTCCCTAGATACTCTTTGCCAAAATTAAATAAGTATCAAGCTATCTGGCATAGCTCTTTGCACCAGAGGCTGTAACCAGTCTGAATTTCCTTAAGAACATGAGAAGTAACTTGCTCAAACTATTGTATTTTTTGTTGTGAAATAATTTAAAATTAATAGGAAGGTGGCTAATGAAAATTTGATGCCAGCTCTTGATTCCCAGAACTGTTCATGGAACATACACTTCCTTTCCTTTCCACTATTTGACAAATTCTTCCTAATCCTTACAGAGTTTTCTCAGGGAAAGTTCCCTTTTTTGATGATAGAAACTTCACCTCATTTTCTAGAATCTGAAATTCTATAAGAATAAAATAAATACTATAAAATACCCATCCATTGTTTACAAATGCAGGTGTGAGTAAGAATGAGAAAGAAATTATTCATATTATGTGTGCCCTATCCTAACTCCAGGAGCTTGACAAGGCTGATCTTTGTTTGTAAATGGAAGACAATTTGACTAATCTTTACTTCTTTTGGAGATCTAATTGATCTCCATTTTAACAAGTTATTTTTCTTTTATAGCCAAGAATAAATGTTGAAGCTTTATTAGCATTTTTTGATGTCTATGTGGGGAGAAAGATTTTAGTCTTTCAACTCATGCTTGTTACTTGTATACTTCAAGGAAACATGTACCTTTAAGGTAGTTTGTGAGCCTTCTCTGGGTATATCTATCTATTCAATGGTTTCTCCCTGCCATTGACATTTATTATTGAAGTGGACCTCTGACTTACTATATAGTTTTAATAGGGGTTTGCAATCACTTATTTGTAGTGAGCTTCAAAATCACTTGAAGATGTCCTTCCTGCTATGTCCAACAACTATCACTAAAGGTAACTAGATCTCAATGTTTGAAATGATTTATTATGGAAAGTTTATGGGCTAGATTTTTTTTAGGCAAGGTTACCTTTTTATATCTATCCTATTAGTTTTAGTTAACACAAATCGAGCAGTCTTTGTGCACTTACTTGTAGTTTCTCGAATGATCACTTTGCTTTCAGATTCCTCTGTGTGTGTGTGTGTCTGTCTGTCTGTCTGTTTGTCTGTGTCTGTGTCTGTGTCTGTGTCTGTGTCTGTGTGTGTGTGTGATTATGTGCATGTGCGTGGGTGCAGGCTTGTCTGAGGTGATCCGAGGACAACTTGTAGAAATCATTTCTCTTCTTGTATCACATGGATCTTGGGATTAAACTCAAGTAATCAGCCTTGGCTACAGTACCTGAATCCATTGATCCCAGTTTATCCCTTTATTAATTTGCTCCCTTTTCTAATCTTTCTTCCCGCTATTGTAATATTCATAGAAGATCTTATCATAAAAGTCAAACTTGAGATGTAACTTATCTCAGAATTGGTTTTTGTCCAAACCTCTTCCAGGATTTCTATGCTGTTTCCTTGTTGGATTTCTCATCTTGATTCAAATGTTGCTATTGAGTTTTCCAGTTGGCCTATCTACAACCTGGGTGGATTTCTCTGAATTCTGCTTACATTAACTCTGACTTTGTTTGCACATCTTTGCTTGGGAGAGCTTAAGTTTATAATTGTTATTTTATTATTTGATTTACTTTTAAATTTCTGATTTATTCTTTAGGACTTTTTAGACAGAGAGAAGATGAAATGAATCTAGAATTATTTTATACATCTATTTCTCTAGTACTTAATTGGTCACAGTAAAACAGGTATTTTCTGGTTTGTTTGTTTGTTTTTCTCATTTTAGAGGCAAAATGCACATATGGTACACTCCTATATGGTGCCAGTATCTCAGCAAATTACATGCAGACCATTATAGAGAGTGACATGTAAATAGATATCACTTCATTCTGGGCCAAAAAATTCAATTTTCCACATTAAGAGGTAACAGTATACAAATATGCCACCAATGGAAAGCTGATTTTATAGCTGTTTTTAGTAGACATGCCTCAGGAACAATTTACACATCTAAGAATGTATGCATATTAAATACGTGAGTAGTAAATTATGATTTGGCATTCAGTGAAACATTACCATTAATTTGATTTATTTTTGAAACTGTGAAAACTAGAAATCCATTCAATGGTAGAACATTACAAATCTATATAAAAGAGTATCACTAAGCATGAATCCAAGGCAGTGATAATAACAGTTAGGACTGCAAGTGGGGATATGGATGTTTTCCATTGTTTTAAAGCTTTAAAAAGATATATCCTCTGTGCCACCATCCCAATATTCCTAGCCTATTTTAATTGAGTATGCTTTGCCTGGTAATGTATATGACCTTAGCGTAACTATCTCATCTATCTTAGCATCTCCACAGTGAGCTCAGTGTTCACCTTAAAACATTAAAATATCCAATGCCACACACCTCAGAAGGACAAGACCAGAATATAGACCCATTTCAGTTGGACCCTAAAATATAGCCCTTATCTTGCCTCTTGTGATTGCCAAAAACATCTTGGTTATTAAGCATACTACATCTCTAATAAAAAAACATTGTTTAAATTGTTGAATGTTAATTTGTATTTGAAATAGTAAATACAGACTTAAAATGAAGACTCAGAGGAGAGAACAAACACATATCTGGGAAAAGACACAAAATCAAAGAAAAACATTAAACTTTATACTTCAATGTATTTTGCTGAACATTCTCTTTAATGAGGTATATGTAACAGAACATCTTAAAAAAACAAGGTTCTTGATCATTGGGCCAAGCCGTCGCTTAAAAAACGTGGCACAGACTAGGCAAAATTTCTTCAAAATATTGTCATGGTGAGAGAATGTTCTAAATTTTCTTGGTGCTTTATCTAATCATCAGACTAATCATAATGATTTGATTTTTTTTCAAATCATTTTTTTAAACATCGTCATAATAAACACCAACTTCCATCATGTTTCATTCCAAATGACCACCATTTTTCCCAGAATGCATCAAACCACTCTACTTTCAGCAAGAGTCACTGAAGTTTAAGAATCACATTGGAAACAACACACTCATGATAGCCGAAAGCATGGACATGATAGGTTCCAGAATTTTGAAGAAATTAAGACTAAAACGATTGTTGACAAGCTCTAAAATGCCTCTGATCCCAGAACCTCTTGCCATTTTTTGGGTAAATACTTAACAAGCTATACAACTTATAAAAGCAATGAACTACTAAGCCAAGACACCATCTAGTCTATCACCCAAATCTGTGCTTATGCACAGAGGCTGAAGAATGAAGTGTCAGGACTTTTGAAGCCACAGTCTTCAAATTAAGGAAGAATGGGATAGAAGACACAATATGGAAACCCACTAGGCATCAAGGCCTCACACAAAAGGTTGAAAAGCATCAGTATCAATTCATCCCCATTAGGAATTGAACATTAAGACACAAAACCAAAATGTGTCAATGGAGTAGTGGCAGGTGATCAGGTGGAATGTTGAGTATTAATGTGTTTCTTCTCCTCCTCTCATTCAGAAGGTAATAAGATGGACTAGTGGCCAGTAAGGTCACGGGAACATGAGGATTCAAACCTTGACTCTAAGAATTAGTAAACAGATAGACTAAGATGTGGTTAACCACAAGTTTTCACAAGGAACACTTTCAATAACTGTCTTCTTCTCTCATGATAATAGTGCCAAACCTGCCATAATAATACTTATTTAGAAAATAAATAACAATAAAGCAAGGACTTGATGCAAATATAACAATCCTAGTTATAAATAAAATAATTTACTGCAGAAAGTAAAGGTTCTGAATTCCCATGTTCCAAACAACAGAAAAAGAAAAGTTTAACTCCCTATTCACTCAGGTGTTCAAAGCACCCAACAACAAAATCAAGAAAACCCATGAGTCATCATAATAACACACTCTCTCTATACAGACAATGGGCATAAAAGCAATCTGCTTGCTTTGCTCCCTAATACTGCAATAATTTCTTAAGGCTATGTCTGCCATAGTTGTACTATGTTGAAGACTCTATTTAGGTCTTCAGAAGACATTTCTCTTAGACTAAGATCCCTATGGACACATGCCTGTGAATTATCTTCATAGATGCCAAACATTATGTTAATGAGAACAGCCAAACAGAAATAGAAAGAAATAGATTAAAAACTGGCTTTCTAACCATATACAGAGAGAAATGATAGTAGGTAGTCCATCTAGTAGGGTCCCACAAGGATTGATACTGGGTCCTATTTTGTTTAATATCTTTATAAAAAATCTGGAAGACAAAGTAGAAAATGTGCTAATTAAGTTGACTGATGGCACTGGTAGTTCAGGTGAACTGGGTGTATATAAATGCTATTGGTCTTCAGGAAACATAAAGAAAAAGACCGGTACTAAGGAAGAATGGGAGAATGATGATTAGCTGGTTTTCAAAAGCATTTTAATAGTTAATTCTAAGCAGTAAGGATACATTGAAAAGGTCTTAGTGCTTTGCATTACAAACGGTTCAAGAAGGCCTAAGGTCAATAGTGTGTCACAACATCCTGGGTGCAAATAACATCAAATGGGGGTTCTTTTAGGAAGAGTTTTATTGAGAACACTGATGGCTGTAGGTTTCTCAATATGAAAAGCACATTGGAGGGATTTCAAGTATGCAATAACCAGGACTGAAAAGGCAAAAATGACTGGATTCTCAAACATGTAAATACTTAGCAACAGGCAGAAAAAAAGAAGTCAGGAAGCCATATAAAGCTTAAAGCTAGGAAAACAATGATTTGGAAACTTTAGTCATGAGGAAAACAGGAACCGATTATTAACGAAAAGAAAAATTCTATCAGAAAACACACACACACACTATCTATCTATCTATCTATCTATCTATCTATCTATCTATCTATCTATCTATCTATCTATCACACAGGGGCAAACAAGCTTTGATTGCATTAAAATAGATTTTGCATTTTTCTCATTTATTATTGGAAGCTATTCTATGTTTTAAATCACCACAAAGGACATTTGGGAAAATATCAGCAGGACTCATGTCAGCTTGAAGTTGATTTTAAACTCACAGTATTCTATAATTTAGAATGTTATATAAGAACAAGTGAAAGAAACATTTGGTTATAGATTTTCCTGTGCTGGGTTTAAGTCAAGTAAACTGATGAACGGATTTCTCAGATGGACTAATGAGGAAAGCAAGTTGCAATTTTCCTTTATTTTGGTCAGTATACAGAGCCACAACAATATATACACTATATATGGCTGAGAATGTACACTATATACGGTTGGGAACACTCCGAGTAGGTCTGGGGTCCTTGGTTAACTTTCTGATGCAATTGTGGCTACAGCATGTTTTCCTTATTAGGTTTCATTTCTGATTTACTTAAAGGGAAGGGTGGTGTTTTAAAAGCGGGAAAATATATTCAAAAAACTAAAAGTAACTAATAAAGAGAAAAGAGAAAATATGAAAGTTAACTGTATGTTTCTTCTTTTGACCTTCCCTGTCTCATTCTACCTTGACCTTGTGACAGTGCAGTTTGAATATCACCACAGCTGATCAGATATAGTCCTTCCCTTTTTAGGAAGCCATCAAAGCAGGAAAAAAAATCTAATCCTTCTCGTAGCAGCTGATTCTTTTTTTGTTACGGGAGATAACAATACTTAGCTGATTATGTGTCCAATCTTGGGGGGAAAATAACCTTAGAATTACAGTTGAAAAGAAGGGACATTTCTGATAAGAAATAGTGGCATTATGCATGATACTGACACAAAAGAAAGGATTATATAATCAGAACTCAGTGTGGATCTTCTCTGACCTTTTGTGCTGGGCAAAAGAAAGTCAGTATCTGAAATGCTACATGAGCATCTTTTTTGTCTTAATCTAATCAGGATGATGTCAAATGTTCTGCCCTATAAAATGTCTGGCAGAATTTGGCACAATAGTTTTGATGTAGATTGTATAGCTAATAATCACTGAAAACCTCATTCCCTTGTTGTTATAGTAATTCCTGGCATGCATACTATTATAGGCACTATACTTTGGGGATGCTAAACAATGTAAAATCAAGGGATAGGTATGCAGTTGGCCTATTTGACTGTGAAAAAAAATAATGCTTACTATACAGAAGGGTATCAATTTTATTAATACATAATTCTTAATGAATGGCTGTTAGGTAGTGAGGATTCTCTTACCCTCCTTTCACAGTATCCGAATCTTCACATAATATTTTCATAGAAACATTATGAGAAAAGAATTGACCTTATTTAATAGACTAAATACTGAAGGCCAGACAGGTTGACTCTGTCTATTATCACATAGGGCCAAATACTAAACCTGATTGATTTAAAATGTGATGTGGAATTGCGTTTGATATCTTTGGGGTGGGGGCTTGCTGATCAAACAATAGATAAACCTCGTAGTCAAAGAGTAATGAAACCCAACTCAAATATATTATCTAGGGAGATCTGTCTCTCGGGTTCGAAGTAAGAAGGTTGGGTACTTTGGGCAAGATGATTCTTTATCTTTGCGCAAGCTATTCTGGGCATTGTGGTTAGTTTACTGACATCCTTGGCTGCCATACATGGAACACTAGTAGCAACCTCTATGTCCTAGTTTGACAAGCAAACATATCTCTAGGCATTTTCCCAACCTCTCTAGGGTCAAAATTCCCCATTTTGGAAACCGACAATGTACTGGATGGTACCATTCTCCTCTGTTCTTTGTTATGCTATGATCTGCACTGTGCCCACCCTCAGCCAGGAAAACGGGCTTTTCATTATCCAAAAGTGCCTACCCCATGAGCTTTTCCCTGCTTCTTTCTGGAAACAATTGACTTTAAAACTTTGGAAAGCTCTTTAGGTTCCATTTATTTAAAAATCTTCACTGCCTCGGTCTTAAATGTATCATTTAAATGCAAATTAGTATAAAAAGATCAGGTAGATGAAGGTGTAAAGGGATCAGATGTTATCTTATTAAGTCGGACTTGCATCAAGCAATTGTTTAAACTCATTTCAAACTCAAGTCCTAGGAGACACTTTTATTTATTATTCTTTCTGTTTTCTTTACTTAGCATACTCTGTCTGGTGAATCATGAAGCGGTTTTAACAGTCGTCTCAGTTTTCAACCTAGGAAAAGCATACTGATCAGCTGGCTTTTGCTGTCCAGCAGCCTACATATTCCAGCTACAGAATATCTAAGCCCGGGGAATAGGTGGACAGTTCCTAGACTCCATGCTTATTGGCTTCCATAGATAGCATATAAAATTTATTATTATAAATGTCATCTTCTGCAAAAGAAGTTTTTAATTAAAAATAGTCTAAACAAATATGAGACCTGTGGTTAAATTGGAATCATGACTCAGAAGCTTCCATGGAGTTTCTGCAAGGAAATTTCAATGGTGAGATTTGAGTTCTATCCTTGTAGTTATAATGAAGCAGAAGACATTAACATGTCAGTGTCCTAGTTAATTATTGTTGTGGGTAATAAGTATAGGGAGTTTAAGCACATTTCTTTTTCCCAGGATATCAGTGTGAATTATTTAATGAGTTCACTATTTTATGTTATTCCGTAAACACTAGGACAGATGCTACTGAAAACACTTAACTCAAAAAGTTCAAACATGGAATAGGAAGAAATATCTTCACAATTATTCTGTTTAAGACAGAAAACTCTGTAACAGTAAGCCAGGTGAAATTACATTTGGATCCAAAAAGCTCAACTCCAGTAAGACTTCTGCCCAAATCCCTCAAAGTGATGATTCCCAAAATGGGTTCCAAGTAAGAATAATCCAATGAAACTATGAATGTATGATGCCCAGGCTTAGGAAGGACTTGGGATTCAGTCTCTACAACATTCTTTTCATCACACCAAGAGGAGAAACTGACTTCAAAAACAAAAACAAACACTGTGAAGACTTATATAGGAAGTCTTTGACCAGGCTTGACTTACTGAAGATGGGCACCTCATGCAGGCAGTGGTCTGGCACGGCTTTAAGCAAGCATGTATCACCTGAGAAAATTGCTCCACTTTCCCTACTTCTTCCCATCCTTTTGATTACTTGGGAGGTGGGCATCTCCGATTGTTGTCAGTAGGTAGTTAACAGATTTCTAAATGTGATTACTTGTATTTTAAACCAAAGAGAAGGCAGAACTAAGGTTCAGAGCCTTCATTTCATATCAGTAAGAGTTTAATGATGCAATTTTATTTTATAGTTAAGGTCAGGTAGCGGCAAGCTCTATTGAGTATGATAAAATGACCTTGTTTTTTTTAAATATATTTAAACAAGTAAATTTAGAGGAATGCAAATTATTTATAAGATGTGATTCTCATATATAGGAAAATATCTTCTGTGGTTATGAGGTGAGGAAGTTTGAGCATCTTTTGTGTCAAAGAATGAGTACCCAAGAGTTGGGTAATATAGTTGAGGAGCCTATTTTGCCTCTCACTTATCATTTATGGCATTTTGGGAGGAAATTACTGTTTTCTTCCCTATGCCCCATTTTCCCAAGTCTTAACGACTCCATCACGCTCCACAATTCCTCTGAATCTAAGCAATCAGGACCATTTCTCTGTAAGTGTACCTTGTTGACATCCAGGCGCATCTTCTCGTTGTTGGCATTAGCAGCTTTCTCAGCTGCTTTCTTTTGGCGCTGGGGTCCTCTCCCAAAGAAGATGTAGTTGACCAAAGCATATTCCAGAAGGGCCATAAAGACAAAGACAAAGCACCCCATTAGGTACATGTCAATGGCTTTTACATAGGGAATTTTAGGGAGAGTCTCCCGGAGATGGGTATTGATTGTGGTCATCGTCAGGACAGTTGTAATTCCTGAAAAAAGAAAAAGAAAAAGAAAAAAATTAGAGTAATATATTCCTATTTCCTTACCTGTCTCATAATAGCTGAAAAAGCTAGCTTACTTATATATATATAAGAGATTGATAGAGATTTTATTATTTATCAGCCTAGTGAAAATATGTGTAAATTAACTTATAGTAAACATGTATCATTATAGAATTATCATCTAATTGTATTTTTTGGTTCATATTTATTTATGAAGTAGATCATTGGAAATGTGGATTAAATATTATGCTACATGTATATATTTGGAGCAAATTTGCATAGAGTAGATCCCAGTTCATATCCCTGATATGTCAGTATCAAGAATGTAGATTTCAGGAGGTGCTTTTTGAAAAATGAGTGAGTGTTGTCTATTTATCCAGAGGAAAGTAATTGATAGTTACAGCAAACCTCAGGAGATCATGGGTGGGAAAACTTCATATATAGGTTGGATTACAGAGAGTTCACAGCTCTTCAATAATGTTCAAGATCTTCAAATATATACACATATATTGGAAGAATGGAGGTTAAATGAAAGCTTGCTAAATCAAAGATAACGCCCAATGCTGGCTAGATGGAGACCAGTAAACATAAATATGGATATACTAAATTTAAGAAATTTACTCTGGTAACAACATGGGAATGAAAGAAATGCAATATAAGGCAGAAATAAAGAATACTAGATTAAGGGTTTTTCTAATAATCTATGTAAATAATGGAAAGGTAAATTAAAATAGCAGACACAGATCTATGAATGCATTATGCAGCTAACATACACAAACTACTACAAACATTTGAAAGACAAAGGCAGAGGGTTAAAAAGCAGAAACTAGAGTGCTTCTGATTTTGAATTGGACAAGTGTGAATACATAATGCACAGACATGAGACACAGATCAGCTACAGTGGTCCTTATTGGAATGTCCCCTTGGGTCAGGTTATAATTGCTTGTCTAGTTAGCAGGCATCTCTAACAGTAGAGAGCAGTTAGTCCCAGAGCAGTCACTGGAAGGTAAAAATATTGAGAGTTCAGAGAACTTGGTATGGCGCAGTGCAGACTTTGTAGTGATGAGAAAACAAAGAACAGACAGAGGCCACGTCACACAGAGGGGAAGCTGTACTGACACCATCTGAACTGAGGTCTCAGGAACATTCACCTCCCGAACAAACCATCATCGTGTCTCAAAACTTTAACTTCACTCTTCAAAGATTTCTCTAGCGTAATTCTCTTCTTTAATCCTGTCTCACTAATGATTTTCATTTTGTTTTTAGCAGAGCTCATGAGTGAGTAGCTAGTACCTGAATATGGACTTCAGTTGACTTCAGTTGAGATGTTTCCTTACGGACCTTAGATATCCTTTGAATGAGTCATTTTGAAAGACTTTCAATTTTATATTACTCCCTGTCATTTCTACAACAGGCTTTACTATCTTATTCACTTATTAAACCTGACTTTTCATCTGAATGCCTTTTGAAGGTAGTCACGTTCCTAATAATAAATGGTTCAATTACAAAGATATTTTAAGCATTTCTTTTAAGGCATTAGTAAATTACGTGTTTGCGCAATAGACACACAGTAGATGCTTGCTTTACTTTAAGAAATCACAGTTTATTGTTTCCATTTCTTTATTAGCATTTTATGTATGCATAAGACAGTACTGGGATATGACTATATATGACCCTTCTTCCTCCAACGAGTCTTTCGATGCTTAGGGGAGAGCATCAAAAAGTAACCAAACAGAAATTAGTTCCCCATCTCCTGTGATCTTTCCCCATGGCTTTTCTCCACACTGTCCTCTACAGGGTCCCATCGACATTCCCAATTTTTTCCAACCCAGGAGCTTTTGGAGGCGTTTGGACAATCACCCCCTAGATCTTGATTTTTCTTGACATCTTTTCTCCTATAATTACTTCTGTGTGAGGTCAGCTTTGACCATGGTGACACTCCCCGGCACGGTTACAAAATGCTTCCTTCTCTCTGCAGACTCACCCTCTCCATAACTGTTGGTGGCTCCTCAGTGTCTGTTTTCCATCTTCTCAAAATGAGTGTGCAAAATTTTAGGATTTATTGTGACATTTTCAAACATAATTTTGTTACTCCTCACGGTCCATCCTCTACTCTCTCTCTCTGTGCTACTTTTGCCTTCTACCCTAGCACCCACCTTTTTGCTTTCACATGAAGTCTGGTGCCCTGCTCCCTTTCCACAATACCTCTTTTTGTCCTCTCATGATTGCCTTTCCAGATTCATACACACACACACACACACACACACACACACACACACACACACACACACACACTCTTGAAAGTTAGGGTCCCCATGAGAGTAAAAAGTATGGCAATTTTTCTTTCTGAGAACCTCACTTAATATAATTTCCATATTAGTCTACTTTTCCTCAGTGTTCATGTTTTGAAATTGAATACAATTCCACTGTGTATATGAACCACATTTCCATGATCTGCTCTGTCTTGCTCTTAAGACTCTTATCTATATTTGCTGCTCCACTCTATTTTTCAGAAAAGGAGACACGCATCTTCAGTGCCTTGCTGTGTCAGCACATGTTATACGCAAATGTTTTTGAATGAGAAATGAATGGCTTTTCTATGTGTGTAGTGACTGAATCTGGATCTTGTGATGAAGCCAAGCAACTCCCAATTTTAAAAGGGATTAGTCAGAAATGTAAATAGAGAAATCTGTGCAAGAGGTCACACAATTTGCATAAAATGTTTACTAAATGTGATTTATTCACATCTGATGTTATGACAGAAAAACAAAGTCAGGCATATGATGAAGAAGACAAAAAGGATGTCCCAGCACTTGACTCTTTTGTCTCCTCCCCTCTACATGCTATCTTGAAGCATGAATAAACCATCAGATATTTTCTTTACTTATACATTTGTTAAGTAGCACATCTCCGTGCTAAGGTAGGGGATAAAAGGAAGCATTCTGCAGGTGAAGAAGCATGGAGATAAATTGAGCAATTATGCAAGCATTATTACACAAAATATGTTTTGATAAGACTATCAGACTGATGAAACCAATTTCATTACCAGCAGCTCTACCGTTACCTAATTTTGACATGGAAGAGCTTTAATTTGTGTTTAATTGATTTAACGCTGAATCAAATCATAGAAGTCTCGTGGCTGAACTCTTGTAATGGGAAATGTCCAGTCTTATACACCACAAAATTCTGAGTGAGAAAAGTAAAGGCATCCACATTTGGACACACACACACACACACACACACACACACACACACACACACGCACACACCCCATTTTGGAGGACGGGGCAGAGAGGGAGAGAGAGAGAGGGGAGAAAGGAGAGAGAAGAAACAGGATTCCACAGTTTGCAAATGGCCTACCTAATGCAACCCGTGCAGCAGAAGCATCATAGTTGATCCAAAAGGAGACCCAGGAGAGGATGGTAATCAGAATGGATGGCATGTATGTCTGCAGGATGAAGTAGCCAATGTTTCTTTTCAGCTTAAAGCTTAGGGACAATCTGGGATAAGAACCTAGAAAGGCAATTTGAGAACAACATAATTATCAATATTTATAAGGTGCTTTCCATTAAAGGTTCATAAAAACTTTGTACTTCTTTTTAAATGCAATTTTAGCTCTGGGTGAAGGGCATTTTTGTTCTGTAAATCTCGTCTGAGATCCCAGGCGTTTTACTGAGCAGAAGGACTCAAGTGTGGAATACATCCCATGCTTCCCAGCAACTAATGAACCCATCCTCTTCCTCATCAGCCTCATGTTTTACACCAAAGATATCCATTCTCTGCAACTGTGAGGACAACACGATTTGTACAGTCACTTGGTTGCCCTCCTTCAGCTCTTCCTTAGTACATTCACCCTATAATTTTTTGTTCTTTTAATATAAGAATAAAGCTGAAGGCCCTGGTGGCAGTAACAAACACCCTCAGAAGCCATAGGATACATTTTCAGTCTGTGATCAGAACCCAGGTGTCTTTCACTGCATACAGCCTTTTCTTTCCTTAGCAACAGCATTACTTGTATGATAGTCTGGACTAGTCACTCAAGAAAGTGTAGAGAATTACCACCTTTAACTAAGATTTATGAGATATAAACCAAAGGACAAAAATGTCGCGCTAAAGACACAGATCTTGGTATATACTAGGCTACTGAAAAAACTGAACCAACAAAACAATCCCACTCCTTCAAATGCCAAGCAATAGAAGTTGCCTGAATGTGAGTCCTTTGCCTGTGGAGTTCTGGGGAGTTAACATTACCAAGAAGACATGTAGGAGTGTACCACCTTGGAGTGTGAAAGTTCCACACTGTAAAAGGCATGAAAGACAACATTCTTCCTATGTATAAGAAAGTGTTGTTTAGTTTTCTTGGGCTAAATCATCAGAGGTCTTAATATATACACAATCCAAATATTTTCAGAAGGATATCCTTTCCACTGAGTTATAGGGATGTAAAAACCCCAGGCTTACTGAAAGCTTCTGGGCTTTTTATCCCACTCCTCTTAAGCTAAAGTTAACTTTGTATTTTTACTAAGTCATAACACAGCTCTTTCAGAAAGTGGTTTACAGCTCGGCAAGTATCAGAATCCTTGGCAGAAAGGCGATTCTACAAATCTTCAGTGATGGACTTAGTTATTTATGTGCCTGTTGGATTCATTTCAACAAGAAAAACCACCAAGAGGAATATTCCAGCAAGCTTATTACTTCCGCTGAAATAGTTTCAAGAAATGAATGCTTTCCTCCACCATCTTTAGGGGAACTCATGCAGCCACCCACAACACCACAGATGCCTGAGATCTGGAGGAAAAGGGGTCCATGCTATCACTGTTTGGAAGATGTCAGCTCGAAGATAATCTGGAGCTAATGAAAGTCTCATGTTCTAAGGCAAACATGGCTTTCTAGGCTACTTTAGTGGATGCCATGCTTCCGCTCTAAGTGCCTAAAGAACTACCCTTAGCAAACTGGAATGCTTAAAAAGAGTGGTTTTAAAAAATCAAGATGCCTGAGTCAGCTTTCCCTCCCTCCCTCTTCCTATACTCCATCTCTAAAATCCATCTCGTCTCTGGCACGAGTGGTGAAGAGGAGGGTTGGCTCTGCTTGACACTGCCTTCCAGAAACCACTTGTGTGTTTCTGAATGGCACAAGGAGCCTCTTGAGGACTGAGGGTTGTAGCATAGCTTCTACACTGTTGGCTCCTAGGATACAGAGTTGCTGCCCGCTATCCCCAACTCCATATTAAGGTATCCTTCTGAAAAAAATGGGATAAAGTTCTTTTTTGCTTAAATCCTCCCGCCCCGATACAAACCTGTGGAGAAAACAACTTTCTTGGTGATGAGTTTATAATCTACAATGGAGAACTGAGGAAGCTCAATCTTTGTCACTCCCGTGACTGCATTGTCATCGCCACGCCAGTAAAACTCAATGTCATCAGTTGTATAGCCATCTGCAAGAGGAAACATATATGAGTGCTCAAAACAGAAAGAAACATATAGAAAGAACACTCGTGTAATAGCTGAACTCGCATGTACGAGAAACTACAGTGATAATGTGATGTGTGAAGTAGCAACCGATAGAAGCATTTTGAAGTCTACTGAAGCATTTCAACCTTACACAATCTTACCATAAGGGAGTAGCCTTCGACCCACTCAAGGTGTAAAAGACTTAGAGGAATTAACAGAATCCTCTTCTTACAAGTAGGAAGTGCTGTGCATGGGCTACAAATCAAACTGGTAGTGAATCTTCCCTTATCTACGAAACATGATCAAATATCATACAATCCTCGATTGTGCTTAAGAAATGATAAAAGAAGAAAAAAATTAAGTGGTTAATTTAGTGCTAAATACCCTCAAATCATTCCCTTCCAATACAGGTTATTTGAATTATAAAATATTCATTTCATGTCAGAAAAGAAGTCTTCATGAAGAAATCTGTATACCACATCTCCAAAAAAATCTCATTTTTCTCACTGAAGTTTTTGGAGCCCTCAAAATTTAATTGGTTTTAACAGCTCTAGTAGATATGAGTGGGTGGCATATATTACAGATGCACAGTACATTAAGAAAGCATGCTTCCCTATACTGAACCATGATTTATGGCACTCATGTCATCGTCATTATTGGATATTCTCATGTGAAAGGATTTTGTATAATAAAGACATATTGTAATCATGAAACTTTCCATCCATGAACCTTAACGAGTGCAGAAACCATGAGTGTAACAAGCAGCCCAATTAGACTATAGACAGTACTTTCAGAGATAGATGGACAGAACCTAGTACATATTAATAATTAATAGACCCATCTAGACTAGCCACAAACATATCCCTCAAGCAAAAATGATGCATTACATCTTTATATACGGCACGTGAAGAGTCGTCACCTCTATGTCTTCACAAAATCTATTGGATCGGAATAGCTGAATGTTACAAGTATGGGGGTTGGTTCCTTAATTTAAAACTCAGCAAAACTAATTAAAGAGTGTTTAGGATCCTTGCCTTTGGCTTGTTAGTAAATAGTGTGACACAGATAACCAAAATACCTGTCGTTTAACACTTAGCTTCACAGAGACCATGATCCATAAAAGGACCCCTGAGTTTATGGACACAGCCACTGTATCTAGCTTTCCATGGGTTTGGAGGGTGGAAACTGAAGCCCCACGCTTCCACTGCAAGTATTTTATCAACCAAGCCATCTGTATTTTCTGCACAGCCTACAGTTCAGATTTGATGATGGCAAACTTCAGGGCATTTGAAGTTCCATCCATTCTTAATAGCATATCCATTTTTATTCAACGAACAAATACAGGGATTTTAAGCCTTAATGAACATCTGTCTGACTGGTTCCACAGTGTTGGATTTTGGTGAACTTTTAAAAATTTTAGTATACTTTCAAGTACCATTTCTCTATTGAAACAGAATTATGGACTGTTAATTGATTTTATTTTATTGGCACAGGCTAATATAGAGATCTTTTATAATGGAATGCCTGTTGTGATAGAAAACTTTTTCTTGGAAGTAAATTTGAAGATTTTATTACACTGTAAATGATAAGTTAATAGCACAATAAACAAATTCTCTTCAGAGAATTCATAACTCATTTGTTTGAAGGTAATACATTTCCTGATATTGGGAACTTATGGTCCAGACTGGTTTCTCAAGTGCAATTTATTTGATTGTCTGTTCTTTATACACACTGCTCAGTTATGAGATAGGTCAGGGTCTTTGATAAGAAGACCTGTTTACAATCAAAGAAAGAGCAATCAAAGAGGTATTTGTGAAATAAGAAGACACAGTCAGTCCCCATGGAAAGAGTTTAGAAAAATAGTAATTACCACTTATATATCTAGACAGCCAAGAGTTGGTAGACACATAGTAAATACCATCCCTTTTACTGAGAGGCAAAATTTCAAGAAAAATGAATCTTGGTTTATCCTACCAAGAGCATAAGATACTTGTGGAGCTGATGATTTGACCTAGGGACTTGCTTTTGCTTTTAAGTAAGCATCTTGGGTAACTATATTTTGGGTGGCAAGTGGAAACCTTAAGAACCACTTGTCTAGCACATGAGGAAGATGATGATAATAACTACAAGATTAAATATAGTCTTTTATTTCACTAAAACCTTTATAATAAAAGTAATATCAATATTTATATCAATATTTACAATAATTATTTTATAGGAAAAGAGTATTTATAAACATTATGTTAAGTTTTGTCAGCCCATACTGTATATGAATTATTTTTATTCTAACTTGATGGCAGAGAAAACTAAGACAAGGAAAAATTACATAATGTGTTTAAAGTTACCTATCTGGCATTTGACTGAATAAAGAACCTGTTGCCATTTTGCTCCAAAGATAGAATTCTCCCACTGTACAACGTTGCTAGGGAACATAAAACAAGCAATATGCTAAAAAGAGACAAAGTGCCCATTTTGTGATGTAAATAAAGGGCAAGTAACTTCAAAGCAAAAAGGGGAGAAAGTAGTCTTGAAATATTTTCCCATACAGAGGACAAGAGCTGAGCTAATGAAGACCCTTCCAGCTTCTTCTCCTCACTCCCTTCCTCAGTATTGACCTCATCTTTGTATTCATCACTGTGAATCTTACACATCCATAGACAGAGGAATTAATTAGAAAAGGGGAGGCATTTTAGCAAGATAGCATTGGCTTTGCTTGTCATTTATTCCCCTAATGGGAACATTACAGAGGACTACATCTGTGTGTTTGACAGTGTTTGCTACGTAATGCTTGGTAGAGGAAAGGCACTCCATAAAATCATGGTGTTAATAACATATTGATTTAATGCACATGTTGATTTGAGTGCACAGTTATTTATAATGGTGATTTATCTATGTGCTCATACACTACAGGTACACACACATGAACACACACATATAACTTTATTATGTACTAAATAAATATTTTCAAAATGAAATTTCAAATTTTATAAGAACATTTAAAGATTACCTACCCAGTCGTTCTTAGTCATATACTTCCCCCACGTCTTGCAAAATACCATTACTTTTATTTATTCTCTATTTTCTCGTATATGAATTAAGATAATAAAAAACAATACTTACATGTAGAGGTGCATTATGGAGAAAAGCATACATTTTTGAGTTTCTATTATTTAAATGTTCAATTATTTTCAAATTTTACCTAACATATTTTGATCACATTTACTTCAGTTCCTTCCCTTACTCCACCCAGCCCCAGACCTGGAACTTTCTGCTCTCTTGTTTTATTTGAAAATTGATAACCCATCAACTCCAACTATGCTATGACTATATTTCTGGATGTAGGGTCTGCTAGTGGAGTGAGGCTGACCATCTAGGAGTTACAGCTGTAAAGAAAATCAGACTCTCTTCTTATACTTTATATAACTGTAAAGAATAATTTAAAAATATCAATGATGAAAACTGAATAGCATTTTGCTGCATGTCGTCTTTTTGTGCTTCCATGAGCACACACGGGGACTGCATGATTAGAAAAATGAGTGATCTGACTGCATTTGTAGAACTTTTTTAAAGGCTTGGAAATTAGGAGTCAAGAACTTAAAGGTCGCTTTGATGCCCAAGTTTTTGGAATCTAACATGATGATAGAGCGTATTAATCATATTTCTTGGCTACTGCTAGTCTTCAAAAGCCAAATTGTCTTGACATCATTTTGGTTAGTGCAGGCTAAAATATTCCAAAGGAAAAACAAGTGCATTCTCACCCCCTCCCCTACCCTCATCTCTGAAGATGAAAGACCAATCGTATCTCACTGAGCTAGGGCAGTAAGATAAAAAGACAGTCTGATAGACCATGTAGGATTGGTTTAAAACAGACCTAGTTTTCTCCTTTGAATTTTCTCTAGAGAAATGCTTAGCACTCTCTCTCTCTAAGTGATTAAAAACTAAGAGAAAATGTATGCAAATGTGCATGACCTGACTTTCATAACATCCATAATGAAAATAATTAGGTTCCTTTTAGAATACATCAGAAAGTGGCCCTGTACTGAAGTGCTGCGTTAATGTCTCAGAAATCAAACTTACCTTTTTATATTTTAACCATGGAATCCCTAAATGTGAGCCATCACATTATTTTTGGTTGTGTCATCAAAAGCGCAACCTACACACTAGAGTCAGATGGGCTATGAATACACAAAGCGCAGATTCATTACAATTTACTTGGAAGAGTGAAACTGATAGGCAGTTGCACCATGACATCACTTTTGATCAGGAGGTACAGATATCTATATTTCTAAATAAGTGTATAGAAGATATGAGTTGGAGACACTTTGGCTTTCAAATATCAGTAAATATTACTAAAGGGCTAAGGAGTAGAAATGCCACTTTTAAATACAGATACACAAAAACTGAGCTAATCCTTACAAGCGTGATATGATTTTTCATAACACAACTTGGCATTCTAAAGTGTTTTTCTCTCACTGTCTTTCTTTACTGTCAGTCCACATACCTACTTGTCGTTTATTAAATAAAGGCTCAGTTTTATAACTTTGCAAAAATATGTACCATTTCCAAGGAATTAATCCACAGAGATTAATGAGAACATTAATAAGAGAAAAGTTGCTGATAGCACCATTTTTTAAAACGTTTTATTGGTTCTTTGTGAAGTTCATATCATGGATTCCAATCCCACTCATCTCCCAGTCCTGTCCCCTCATATTGGCCCCTCTACCTTTGTAACCTCTATCTCCAAAAGAGAAAAATGTGGAAGCTGTAGTCTGTCACAATGTGTCCCACAGTACCTCCTTTTCTCTATACTTCTTTGTTGGCAAATGTTCATTGAAATGTATTCTTGGTCTGGCTTCTGTTTACACAATCAATACTGGAACTACACTGAGAGTCCTTGCAGATATTCTGTTATGGCTCTGTGTCCTGGAGATCCTGTAGGTTTAGATTTGTAGAACTGGCCTTTTCCCACACTCCAAAAGATCATGCATAGGGTAGATATTGTGGTAGGCCAATTCCAAGCCCTGGATCTGGGCCTGAGAGGTACCTGTACCCACATCACAGAGGTCCCTCCTATCATTCCCTGGCTGGCCCATCCAATTTCACAGCTTTCAAAGGCAGAGCTAGATGTCCAACTCACATGCCCTTGGGGCTGACTCTTCTGGTGCCCATGCCATCAGTGCCAGCTCTACTGTGCTGCCCCGGGGAGATGCCGAGCCAGCTCTCCAGAGGCTGCAGCTGGCAAAGAGCAGGGATAGCTCTACTACTCTCATGCCCTCAGGGGCGGCTCACCTGCATAACCAGAGCCAACTCAACCCTGCTGTCCAGGCGAGGAGCCACCATTTACTTTTGATACGGGGAAATTGAAGTGCCTTTGTCCTCTCATAACTTATTGAAGCACTGTTTCTCAATGGAGTTGATAGAAATGTTCTGAAGTATTATCTCCGTTTATACCTCCCTATCTGTCAGCACTTAGCAGTTGCATTAACCATCTAGTAATATCCTGTTTCTATCAGTTGACAATGAAGGGGAATCATAAGCTAATGCGATTGGTGAGTTTACTTTAGACATGAGTTTGATATGAGTTCATTTATTAGAGAATTATATTAAGGACTATTTGAACTCAAATTCTCTGCCTTTGTTCCAGGATTGTAAAATAGCACTGAAAGCTTCCAGAATCAAGCCCTTCATTTCTAAAAATTTAGCAGGTAACTCCCTCTTAGTGCTCTTCTTTTTTCAATGTGGTTGCTACGAGTCTCTGAAGAGCTGTTATCAAATCTTTATTTTTGTTCTAAGAAACATTACTCTTATAATGAACTTTACGGAAAAGGGTTCCATGATCTGTGCATTGGAGAATAATAGCACATGTGAGCCGCTGTCTACAGTCACAGAACATTTAACACAGTAAAGGAAAGGAAACCATGAAGTAAATAATCCATTTAATTTTACTTGTGCTTATCATAGCTGAGACTTGTTTTATTAGAAACAAACAAACAAAAACAAACAAAATGCCTATCCAGATGCAATCATTCCATTAAATGCTGGGTTCACACATTGTAGGGAAAACATAATCGTCCTCTTAATAATGGCCGCCAAGCACTCCCAAGAAGGACATGAGAAGACTCATGAACCATTAGAAGTAATTCTTCCTTAGTAGATTAAACATTATTTTATCCCCAAGAAAATAATTTCAATAAAAGAGATGGAGCCGCCTTTTGGGGAGCTAAGCTGACAGGGATGTAGCATGGGGAAATGGTTTCACTCACGGTTCTCGGGTCTAAGTCAAGTGAACATAATGAGATGCTTACAATTAGAAGGGAATTCACCATATAAATGTTGAGTATACAAGAGTGAGTAGCATCAATGCCAAAGCCATGAGAAATTTTAAGATGCAGCCATGGCTTTTTAAAGTTAGCACTAGGTATTGCTGAGATACTCAGTGATGTTTCTAACTCCATTACATTCTTCCCTCAGCTCTTTAGACGAATGGCTAGACACAAAATTTCCATTGTAAGACCATCTCTAGACTTCAAGCAGTTCAAAATAATTAACTGAGGGAAGGTCAGGTTTGATTGTGTAGTGCTTGCTTAGGACGTTTATCATAGGCCAAAGCCCAACATTAGTTCCTAAATCAAAGATTGTGTGTGTTTGTATTAATCATAAAATTTAACTATTATGAAGTATGAAACAATAAAATCTATCACATTCAAGTAAAATGTCAAATGATGGACTTTGAAATCCATTGCCCCTGGCAAAACAATAATTTTTAAGCTCCATATGGGTGAAGGGTGATTTTGTGATAATTTATGGGAATTGTAACTATACTGCATTTCTTAAATATTGTTATAGTGTTTGCAGAGAAAAAGTCATTAATGCTATGGTTCAGACCTAAATACATTATGTGTCCAAATTCATGAGGTCTCCGTCTCAAAGTAATATGAAAGATTCAGGAAAGTTTTGGTTTAAAAAAATAGCCAAGTGCTTCTCAAACTTTGTGTGTATGGAAATCACCCAGAAATCTTCTTAAAATGCAGACTTGATTTAGATATGAAGCCTGAGATTTCGAATTTCTATCAGAGCCCTAGGGGATCTGATACTGTTTGTTGACCAAGCATCCTTAATCTAGCAAGAGATTAAAGGATTTTGCAAGGTGAAATTTCTCTCTGCCATGGTGATAGTCAGGTAACAGATGCCTTGAATCCAGTAGGATGGACAGAAGAACTTGATCTCTGATAAATTAAAGTCTTATTGGATCCTAAATATTAAAATGCCTTTTCCTGTTTTATGACAGATACTAGGTAACAATTCTGGTACATTGACTGGAGACCTGGTTTCATTTAACTGCCTATAACTTATCAATAAGTAATACTACAGAGAGAAGGGAAAGAGTCTGGGTCCAAAATTCTAGTACAAGTTGTACCTATTCCAATTTTATTTCAATGTTTAGCCTTTATGAGGTTCACTGATAGGACCTCTCACTGATGGAAACAGCTTTCTGTATGTTTCGCAGAAGAACAATCAGCAACTTTTCAAATGCTTCCCCTTCCTCCAGTTTATGATACACAGCTGGTTAATATTAGTTTATTTAAAAGAGGTTGAGAGCCAGGCATAGTGACCTAGTTCTGTAATATCAGCAGGATATAAAACTGGAATATTACATGCTGGATGTTAGAATGGGCTATGTAATGACCATCAATTTCAAAGATACCACAACAGAATAAATGAAAATAAAACATGAAAGAATAGTAAAAATATATTGAATGAAAACAAGTTAGTGCTTTAACAAAACAATATGGAAAGGACAAATAGAGAAAATAAGTTTTCTGTCTAGGTGGTTCAAAACTGAATGAAAACCCATCAGTCTCACATTGAAAACTGGCATTGGGAAGGCTAGGCTGACTCCATGAAAGGTTTCAAAAGGGCTGTTAGGAGACTAGGTCAAAGAGTTGAGCAAGTCCAAGCAAGCCCAGGTAAGTCAACTACTAGAAAAAAGACCCAGGCTTCAGGCAGCTAGTCAGAAACTGCTCTACCATCAGAAACTGCCCCCCCTTTGCCTGAGGCAAGGACAACTGGTCAGCAGCAGTTTCCAGTCTTCCTCACCAACAGTTTCTAGCCCCCATGTCCCAGTGATGGAATGTCCCTAGAGATGGAGTAAGATAAAGGTTACCTACCCAGGGATCCCCTAATGTGTTTTAAATCAGGCCTGTAAGCTCACTTAGTTGTGTCTCTATCTTGGTAATGGGAGATCCCAGCATGATGGACTTCTGAAGAATAAAACACTCCTTGAGTTTACATACTATTTAAGTCTGGGACATCATTCTTTGGTGAATCACAGACCCTTATACATTATATAGCTTCTACCCACTGCCTTTATTAGTATTATCTCCCTCGCAAATTCCTCATCATTGGTCTACTCTCTTTGTGAATTATGAGAAACTACTTGACCTTCAGGGCCTGGTTTGAGTTACCTCAGTTATTTGACTACTTCACTCTTCACGTCTAGTGTCCTAATGTCAGCACTGTTTTTTTGTTTGTTTATATGAGTACATTGTCACTGTCTTCAGACACACCAGACGATGGCATCGGACCTCATTATAGATGGTTGTGAGTCACCATATGGTTGCTGGGAATTGAACTCAGAACCTCTGGAAGAGCAGTCTGTGCTCTTTACCACTGAGCCATCTCTCCAGCCTTTGTCAGCACTTTAAAATGGTCTATCTCAGTGTCCTTCTTTCCCCTAAACCTTCATTTTCTTTTACTTTGTCTGCAGCTTTCACTCAGAGCATGCTAGTTGAATGTCTGCTGCCATAATTCTCACAGCTGAGTCAAATCTGTATTAGGGGATTTTGTGGGTATGCTGGTCTCAGTGATCAGGCTATCAAGAAGCATGCCTGGCTCTTAACTCTCTTCTTCTTTTGTGTAGGTCTTAACTCAAGCCAGAACTTGTCCTATCTGGGTAAACTGAATTGTCAGTATGGTGCTACCTTATACCCTGGTGACTCGTCAAGTCTCTGCGAGCACAGGGAAACCCAGAAGCCATTTGCTGAGTGGCAGAATGGAAAAGTTAGGAGCTTGAGCATCAGCAAGTCCCATCCCTCTAGCTTGAAGTCATTCAAAGAATGCCAATGCGGCTGGTGATTGTCTAAAGAAGCAGTTTATCAAAACGTAGTTGTGTTTAGTCAAACTTCCAGATGTTCTGGGTTTTTAATAGGTGTTGCCATCCCTAGAGTGAACTAACATGTACTCTTTGAAGGGGATCAGAACTCTACTAATGATTTTCTCTGGGCTGATAGATTTTGGAAACCAATCTGCCACACTAATCTCCAGAGGGACCCAATACCTGCAGCTCAAATACAATAATGCTCCCTTGTGAACGGTGGAAATAGTCACACAGAAGAGTGTGCTAAGTCAAGAGTGATCATGGAAGACATTTAAATTAACAAGGCCAATTGAATGGGCAAGGAGATGCACACAGCTGTGCAATAAAGTGCCATCAACTGTGACATCAACCCATCTGCTTTCTAATAAGAGGTGACAAAGCAAGTAAAGGCCCAGCTGGCTGCATCAAGGACCAATGTGGATCTTTCCATGTTAACCCACACTTTACATATCCTTGCTGGGATACAAGGTGAGCTGAGGATCGCTAGTAAAAATGGTGGCAGCGGGCAATTCAGGCTGAGGGATAGTTGATCTAGAAAAGCTCTTCATCTATGCTATAGACTGTTAGGATAGAGCTTGACCAGTAACACTCTTCTTACAGTACTTGTACTTGCCTAATCTGTAAGAGCATTCGGTATGTTTAATACAAGTTATCTGGCACAGGCTGTATCCCCATCACTCAACTCTGAGATCTTATTTAAACAGAGCATTCACTGCTTACGTTCCCAAAGTGGAGTGAAAGGTGGCAAACGTCCGATATTTAGTACACAGTTATTGAGACGGACTGGATTTATGTTCTGTAAGAGGGTTTATGTACACAGCAGGAGGGAGGACTTAGAGACTGATGGCTTACATGCCACTCATGTCAACAGATGTACGCAGTTAAATATGGCACTGCCGCTTTGTCTGAGGGAGTTGGGAAGAATTCAGTAAACGGAGGTAGAGAAGGGGCTTTAGAAAACAACCACTGGTTTATGTGATTAAAGAATTTCTGCAAGAAACCTGGTGCTTCCTAAGCATCCTCTCACCCTGCCTTTAATAAACCCTCTGACATATGAGTTATTTTCTTTATTTCAGAGATAAAGAGCCTACCTTCTAAAGAGGTTAACTTGCCCTAGTATCAGAAATGGGAATTAAATGTAATCCTCTTTAATATTGGTAAAGAATCCAACCACTTGGTCAATATAATTGCCGTCCCACATTATGATACAAAGCCATATGTCTGACTTATTATGTAACATTATAGAGATACTATACTGGGCTCTGTTTTTTTCATTTTAGAGCATAGTTTGGGATATTTTTACTGGAATATGGGGTCAGCCGAGGACATTCGTATTTAACTAGTCTCATTGTATCCACTCTTTTTTGTAATGTGAATTTATAACTTTCACCATTAAGTGGTAGATTCTTCCTCTGCACCCCAAATGTGAGCCATCTTTGATGCTTGTTTTATTCAGTATTGCTGACACAGCTCCAGCTTCGGTCTCAAGAAAGTTTGTAGCTGTGATTATTCTTTGAGCTTCCTGCTGCCACCATGGAAACAGTCCTTGGACAGCTTGCTAGATAATATGGGGCATGGAGAACACTTCCCTTTATCATGGCAGTCAGACAGCAAATCCCCAGCCTTCCTGCCAGAGGACACTAGATGCATACATGGCCATAGTTAAAATGAGCCAAGCTTGGCTTAGCTCGACAGAACCTCCCAACTAATTTGTAGTCTTTTAAGTAACAAAGACTGCTTTTGGTTTTAATCCATTGAATTTTAGGCTAGCTTTGAAGGAGCAGAAACTAAGAGAGGACAATGAGTCCAATTTAAGACTGAAAACAAACTTTCTTTCCTACTTGGTGATGTAGGGTCTGTATATACAATCCAGTCTAGAATGGACTTTGGAGTCATAGCTGAGCTGTGTTTCACAGAATCTCCAACTGCTTGTATAAATCTTATAGTCTTGACCATATAACACCAATCAGAATACCTACCTAGATTCTGCTACAAAGAAGCCATAGCACTAGGGAAGCCGAATATATGGCGTTTAGAGCTCAAGTTCTACTTCTGAAAATAAAGCATTTTCCTCAAACAGCAGTTCTCAAGTTTTGGTTTCTAAACAGCTTTGCTCTGAAAAACCACTGAAGACCCAAATAGCTATTCACATGGCTTAGAGTTATAGATATTTACTATGCTATGAGTTAAAATTACATTTTAAAATATTCAGTATTATGAGTCATTAGCTAATTGAAAGCAACAATGGTGGCCCTATCACTTACTAATATAAATAACATTTCTATGAAGATAATTTATACATATTGCTGCATGGGAAGTGTTATGAAGAATTTCGGTTCTTTTCCATGCCAATGACTTTAGCTGGATCCCCATGTATTCTTTTTCACTGTTAACGTAGTAACCCAGTGCTTAATGCCTCTAGAAACTGCGTCTTTACAGGGAAAGAATGGGGGAAATGAGGCAAATAATTTTTGGTACTTTTGTGAAGGTAGTTATTTAGCCCTGCGGATATTCTAAAATGTTCTCTAGGGTTGGGGATTTGGCTCAGTGGTAGAGCGCTTGCCTAGTAAGGGCAAGGCTCTGGGTTCGGTCCCCAGCTCCGAAAAAAAAAGAAAAAGAAAAAAAAAAAGAAATGTTAAAATGTTCTCTAGATGTACTCAGGGAAATCTGAGCATTGTAGACTACAGTGTTAGAAATCATTGCCTTTGGGAATTAGCAATATGAAATTTGATGATTTAGGTAAAAGTATGAAGAATCCATTTTTTTCTTTCAGATCTATTGAGTTTATTTAATGTGTATGAGTGTTTTTGTTTGTATGCATTTATGTGCATCGTGGATGTCAGAAGTCAAAAGAAGGTGTTAGATCACCTAACACTGAATTTATGAATGGTTGTGAACTACTCTGTGGATGCTGGAAACCAAACCAGGGTTATCTAAAGGAGTAATAAGTATTCTTAACCCCCAAAACATATCCCCAATTCCAATTAATTCATTTTAAGTTATTAAAAATTAGTCACGACTAATTCTGTTGTTTGATGCCAAAAGAATAAAAATAATTCACCCTTGAAAAGCTAGGAATTTAGAGGCCATTTTTGATTCTTAGCTAACTCAGAAATAATGCACATTTATAGTTCACAAAATTTAACTTATTTCATTTATTCCCTTGGTAAAGTAGGGATGTGCACATCTGAGAAAGGAAATGAATGCACTTTTATGCAGTTGAAGCTACTCTTCACCCATATCTGGTTCTCAACTCGTAGCTGTGATTGTGGATTTAAAAAAGATTGAACTTCACCTTAGAATGCTCACTCTTTCTCGTCATGTAGAAGCTTTGCGTTCCTAAGATAATAGACTTAATTGTGAGGATAAAAGTGGGGCTATTGACTAATAATCAGAGGACTAGGGTTCCTGGTTCAACAGCATCAAGCAGCTGAGGCCTGCTAGAATCCTGTGAGTGGGTCTGGAATCATACTCGTCTCCTCATGAACCTTTCAGAGGAGACCACAGCAACAGACAACAGGTTGACTACCACCTAAAAGAGACCCTGAACTCAAAGAACCTAATTAAGACACCTTTGTTTTTCCTGAACATGACAAATTCTGAAATAAGACGTCTAACTTTATTATTATTATTATTATTATTATTATTATTTATTTATTTATTTTTAATAGTCCAGTCGCTATACCCCTCCTGGTCTGTCCTCTGAGTGTTATTTAACCCATTCCTCCTTCCCCATCACCAAGAGGATGTCCTACCCTACCCCCCAAAAGCCTTTATGCTTAAGGGAAATCTGTGAGTAAGGCTGACCATAAAACAGTGTGCTTTAACACAATAAATTTACAAAACCAAACCAAACCAAACCAAACCAAAACCAAAAACTAAAAAACACCACGCATCACGTTATATTCAATGATAAAATGTCAAAAACTTTTTTAACTCAGAGTCCAAGAGATCGATGCTCAATCTAGTTGCTTCCATTCAACACAGTACTTGAAGAATCATTATCAAAACAATTGGCCAAGTAATAGAAATTAATTAACTTAACTGAGAAAGAAGAGTTTAAATAATATCTATTTCCAGACACACACATATGCACATGTACACATACTAATACATGCAGACACACAAACAATACATGCATACACACACACAAAAACATACACACAGATGCACAAGCACTCATAAACACTTGCATGCACACAGATGAACAAACGTGTGGACACACACATACACATAAATGCACACATGTACACAAATGCACACACACACAAACACTTAAGAATAATAAATTCATAAGTGATGCAAGATACCAAAATCTGAGTTTTAAGAAATGATTAATTTCTTCACGTGAACAATAAACGATCTGAAAATAAAATCCAGAAAAAATATATTCATAAAGGACTCAAAACAAACCTAATCCATGAAATTTTAAAAAATCGAAAACTGAAAATATAGATGAACCAAAGAAAAACTGGCATATGAAACCAAGTGTTGGCATTATGGAACCAAAGGGTTTCTGTCTTAAACAAATGCATAGATAAACGGACATGGGGAATGTGAAGGCTTCGTGTCTTGGAGTTTTATGCAGACTTGTTTGCATAAACTTAGATACATGAAAAATGTTTGGACTGGAGATAAGCATTTGAATATAATAAGCACACTGGTGATATCGAATGTTGTTCAACCTAATGAGAGAATACATGAATACACTAGGCCATATCTAAATGCTAACAGAAAGTTGGCTGGTCAGTATATGCATTCACATCCTTGGCGGTGATATGTAAGAATGTAAGATAGAAACAAGAGGACCATGAAGAAGAATAAGAAAAAAATACATATGGTAGGAGACAAAATTAGAGAGTATACCACCAATTTCCTCAGAGCAAGAAAGGGTCATGAGGGGAAACCAGTGTCAGTGGTGTTAAATGATTTGCCTCAAACATGTGGGGGAATTGGAGTGTTCTTGTGAGGTCATTAACAGCCATGATAATCTCAGCTTGAGTCATGGTCAAGGGGAAAGATACAGTAGAAGAGATTTAGAATACAGTGTAAAAGAAACATCTGAATTGGAGTTTGCTGTGAAAGAAAAAGCTAGCTTTGCAGCTTAGAAGTTTCTTTATAAGAAGAATTTGTATATTTCTTGTCACCTTGTCAGAGGAGCAATAAAAACTGATATAGCAAAGAAGGTGAATGGCTGGAGCCATTCCCTTGAGTGGGCAAGAAGAAGAAATTCTATATACAGGGAGCAGGGTAACAGCAGGGAGAAGGTGGCACGTGGGTGAGGAAGCTGGTGGCTGGATAGGTGAAGGGTGGGAGGATTCTGAGTTCTCTCATGATTCCTTTTTTCCTTAGCTGGGTAGAAAACAAGATCATTAGTTAGGAGAGCACCAGAGGTGCTGAGAAGGTAAGAAGGTAAGAAGAAAGGAGTAGATTTAAAAGAGAGAGAGAACTAATAGATCAAATATGTATAACATGATTTTCCAGCAAAATTATTGACAGTTGAAAGGTGGGATCAGATGGACAAAATAGGCTAGTCACCATGTACCGCTTAAGCTACTTCAGCTGGGCTTTTTCCCCGATCCAAAACACTCAGACCAGAATATAGAATTACATGGAAACAGCTTAGCCTCTTGGGATATCTGTGGGTGGCAACTTTTTATTTTGATGTTTTAATGATGAAAATCTAGGACACGATTATATGAGTGTTCTTTTTTTTTTTTTTTTTTTTTTTTTTTTTTTTTTTTTTGGTACCCAGGAAGAAAGAAAATCCAGACTGCATTTTAATACATCTACATAGATTTAAGCATACTTAATACAATGGTTACAGATGTGTAGATACAGTACACTACACTACACACACACACACACACACACACACACAGCAACACACACACACATTCCACCCTTACAGAGAGAGAGAAGAGAGTGAGAAAAGCAGGCAGACAGAAAGACACAGACACACACAGACAGACAGACAGACAGACAGATAGACAGACAGACAGACAGACACACACACACACACACACACACACATTCCACCATTACAAAGACAGGGAAGAGAGTGAGGAAGGCAGGCAGACAGAAAGACACAAACACAGAGACAGACAGACAGATACACACACACACAATTTTGGAAATATTTGCAGTTTTGATTTTTCTATGTTGCTTTATAATTCCTCATTATCATCTGATATTGATAGTAAAATATTTATGACCTCTGCTTCATACAGAAATGATAATTTTCTGTATATCTCAAAATGATATCTTTGTTGTTAACAGCTCTCTGTAGATATTTTTGAACTTAAATATTTCCTGAAAGTATAGACTTAAATATCCATTCAGTTCTTCCATGGGCACATAGGGCCAAAATTCAAAAGACATAGTTTCTTTTCCTCAGAGTATAAGAATGACAAGGACATCGGTATATGTGTTAGAATATAATTAATGATGATGATGCCTGTGATGCTAAAAACAACAAGATTTTGATTTTTAGCACACTGCACTGTGGGAAAAAAGACAATGCAGAACAGTATTTAGAAAAGAACATTTTTAGATAAGTTTTCCTTATCCCTATTTAGATTATGCAATGCCAGAGACATTAACTGGGGTTTTATTTTGAAAACGAGTCACCCATGAAAGATAAAAGAAGGAAAAAAAACCCTACTTTGTAACAAATGTAACAAAAATATGCTATTTTTTCATATTTACAAATTTAAAAATCATCTCCAGCAATGTACTGGAAAGCCTCAGAGGTGATCAGCCCTGTTGTCTGTGGTTGCTAACCTTGGTTCTCAATGAAAGCAACCATGACCATTTAGAAAAATGGCAGACTTCCATCTGGAAAAGTGAAGAGACCGAATACAGAACTGGAAACTGAAAGGAAAGCAAAATTTACTAGATTTGTACCAATAAGGGTCAGTTGTCAAACAGGTCATTGGCAAAAATTAAAGCATGGTTTCGACAGTAAATAGAGAATATACAATGCATAAAGAAAATGTTTAAACACACCCCTCAACCATACCTTCCTATGGTCAACACTGAGGGATACTGGGAAATCCCCCAACACATACCCTTCCATGGTCAACATTGAAGGATACTGGGAAATCAACTCATTTTTCTGAAAACTGATATAGCAAAGCATATGAAATCTTATCTAGTCCTAAGATGATAAAATAATTTAATATCTGGTATGAGGGAACCTGTTTTCATATAAATAGCTTAGTTAATAAGTTAAAAAAGAATAATAAGTACATGGCCCCATTTTGTGCTGTTGTACTAAATCTAAGCTGTTGTCACAGCAAGACAGGACAGTGTCTCGTTTTAAAAAAATGTACCCACTAGGTAGTACATTTGACAAAAGTAAAATCATACAAGTACTAGAAATTATTAAGAGTTATTTCTGCAAAGAAGCCCGAGGAGGAAAATACCCCAGTAAAACACTCAGGAAGATAGATTAAATTAAGAGATAAAGAAATCCTAAGAAATTCCACACTAAAATAAACAATCAGCCTTCCCTCCTATCGCATGGATTCTAAAGGAAAACATGACAATAACGGTTTTCAATATAATGATCATAAGAAAAAAAGAAAGGATGCAAATTATACATGAAAATTACTTGAAATAATTGCAATTGCAAGGACTTTATTTGGATCTGAACTTGAACAGACTAACTGCTGATCTAATATAAGTGAGCACTGACTTAAATTTGATTTTATTGATAATGATATCAAAATCTGATGTTTAATGGTCATCCTTATCCATAGTCTGGAAGGAGTTATGAATCTGATGATATAGTTCTAATACTTAAGGTCTGCAAAACTCTTCTGACCTGGTCTATGGCTCAGCAAGACAGAGGTGTGGACATTTGGTCCTGAATGACAATTTTATCACACTGCAAGTTCAGTTTTAGTACATGGCTGGAACTCAGAGTCTACCTCCAGGAGGGTCTCAAGAGGAGGGACGGGGTTACTAACCATAGTCAAAAATTCCTGTCCCGGAATTGTTCCTGTCTAAAAGAACTACAGGGACAAAAATAGAGAAGAGACTGAAAGAAAGGCAATCCAATGACCAGCCCAACTTGAGATCTGTGCACTGAGGTCTATATGCAGGTGAGGGCAGGCACAAGATAAGGCAAGGCCTGTGATTGGGCATTGAAAAGAAAGGCGGGGGCAGAGTTTTTGTAAGGACGGAGAGATGAGAACGTTGGAGAAGAAATGAAGTTGGAGAAGAAGGATGACCTACCCTCGTGTGGCTTTAAATAGCCACAGGTAGCTATGAAAATCATGTAAGGGATGGGTAATTATAAGACAATTTGTCTTATGTAGGTAGGCAGTTTATATCAATATCAATTGGTTCTGAGTTTATTGTGTGGACGTTTTGTGGAGTGAGAATTTACTGATTGATAAATTACAAGCTTCTAGAGTTTCGATTTTGCTGGGTTACTGGGAATTGCGACTCTATCTCCAAGGTGCTGATGGCTGAATGGGGCTGGTGTGGCCTGTGGTCTGAGATCTACAGTCACTGCTGGGGCCAGCCACAGCAGGAGATCGCCACAGAGCCCAGAAAGTAGTCAATGGTAGCATGGGATGGAAACTGGGAACTTAATGAGTCAGAAAGGAGACGTTTTGAGAGTTCTAGGTCAGAGAGTCTGCCGAGTCTGGCTGACTGAGATTAAAATACCCTGCAGATGCCGTGTGGCCCAATGGTGCCAGCGATAGCATGAGTTGGTGTCTCATTTCATGTTTTTATTATTTACCACTACAGG
This sequence comes from Rattus norvegicus, assembly GCF_021556685.1. Classification (NCBI taxonomy): domain Eukaryota; kingdom Metazoa; phylum Chordata; class Mammalia; order Rodentia; family Muridae; genus Rattus; species Rattus norvegicus. Next base: position 33,109,413 of record NC_141543.1, on the reverse strand, counting down.
GATCTATCTCATGGTGGGTGGGGAGGAGAAAGCAAGGCCTAACACTATTGCTGATGCTATGATGTGCTTACAGACAGGAGCTTGGCATGGCTGTCTTCTGAGAGGCTCTACCAGCAGCCGACTGAGACAGACACAGATACACCCACCATTGGACTGAAGTCAAGGGTCTCTATGGTTGAATCAGGGGAAGGATTGAAGAAGCTGAAGGGAAGTAATCCAAACTCCAGGGAGTTTCCAGAGACTTAGCCACCAACCAGGAATATACTAGGGCTGACCCAAGGCCCCTGGCACATATACAGCAGAGGTCTGCCACATATGGCCTCAGCGGCATGAGAGACTTGAGAGCTCAGGAAGGGGGAGGCCTGCTGGGAGGAGCACCCTCTTGGAGGCAAGAGGGAGGAATGGGATGAACAAATGTGGAAGGGTGGACCAAGAGGGAGGCAACAACTGGAATATAAATAAATAAAATAATAATTTTAAAAAAGTAAAAGTGAAGAAAAGGAAGAGAAGTTTGAGTTTTTCCTGCTTACAGACGGGGTTCAGGCAGAGAACACCACTGTGATATCATCCCAGGTCTCTGGATTGTTTTGTAATTTGTTATTTTCTTCGTTCTGAGGCTTATGAAGTAATTTGGGGTAAAATAATCCTTCATTCTTTTATCTGGGAGCCATCAGCTATATTTATGGATCCGGGCTTATGTGTGCCAAATATAGGCTGGAGGGAATGTTACAAAAAGTTATGTTCTTAAAGACAGAGACATGCTGTTTTTTGAATAATTTCAAAGGTTTGTACTGTTCCCATCATAATGTAATTTTAATCAAAGACAATTCTAAAGGAAATGGATTTTAAATATTCAGTGTTTTGTTAAAAATTTTAACAAGCTGAGGGGAGGGAATGAAAGCACTGTGGTGTTCTCAGTGCTGGGGATGGAACCCAGTGCCAGTCAGCCGCTAGCCAAGCACACTACCACTGAGCACAGCACAGCCCAGCCCCTGTTTATGCCAGGTTTGGAAATTTGCTTTTCTCTGCCTCACATATTACTCAGTGTCACTAAGTGATTAAAGACTACATAGTTTTTCTTCACGACGTAATACATAAAACATCAGTCGTTAAACATTTCTCAGAATATCATTAATTCAGTTATAATGATCTATATTTTAGTCTTACTACAGTATTCATCAGTGTACACTGAATAGGAAATAACTCATACTTCATTCTTTATGCCTATGTGTCTCTATACTTGTGCCTGATAATCTGTATTTCTGTTAGAAATGTTAGTAAAATGACGGTAGTTAATTTTTTTTAACTGTAGAGTTTTCCTCGTGTGTCCTATACTAAACTCTTCTAGTCTTTGGATAATAAAGTAAGGAAAGTTTATGATACAGTGTTTAGCGTCCCCCCTTTTGCTGTCCGTAATATCTGAAATGTTACCTAGTACATACTCAGTTTCACCTATATAAGCTGAACAGATATAAAGTTTTCTATGCTAAATTTCAAAATGGTGGCATTCTAACATCTATAATGACAACTTTCGTATGAGTTATTGGATTTTGGAAAATCCTAAAATATGTCTATTACTCTATCCATTTTATTTATTTGTTTGTTTATTTATATCCTTATATATATTTATTAATAATAGATTCTTATTTCATATAGTACATCCCAACCACAATTTCCCCTCCTTCCACTCCTCCAGGCTCCCTAGAACCCCACCTTCTTCCCAAGATCTACTCTTCTCCATTTCTTTTTCAGAAAAGAGCAGGCCTCAGAGAGACAACAACCAAACAAGACAAAAGCAAGATATGATATAATGAAAAGAAAAGGCCCTCATATTGAGGCTGGAGCCAGCAACCCAACAGGAGGAAAAAATTACCAAGTGCAGGCAAAAGGGTCAGGGACACACCCCTGCTTTGACGGTTACCACGATAACAGCCAAGAGGCATAAACAAGCACAGGTCACCTGGTGCAGACCTAGCAGACCTGTGCTTTCTGTTTCTGTCTGTGTGAGTCCATACGTGCCCTGCTTAGCTGATCCAATTGGTCATATTCTCCTGGTGTCCTCCATCCCCTCCTAGAATCTTCTCTCTCCATCTACCACAGGGGTCCTCTATCCTAAGTGAACCCAATGGAGACCTTATTCTCTCCTTATAATGTGGGTGGGGGTCTTTGCAACCAGGTGCCATGTGCTATCAGAGGAAGCCTCTCAGAGGATAACTGTACGAGGCACCAATCTGAGGATAGCAGAATATCATTAGGCATCATTTCATGGTTTTTTTTGTTAGTTCGTTTGTTTTGGTCAATCTACCTTCCATCTCTGAGCTATCCAGTCTCTGATATCTGGCTGTTCACGCAGTATCAAGCACAGGAAAGACAGATTGTAGGTCACGGGTTTTATGGCTTGGTTGGTGTCCAGGTTTCCCTTTCAATAGTCTGCAGAGTACCTTCCCATGCCAGAGACCAGAACATGGGGGTGGAGGCTCCAGGCAGGGGCCAGTGTAACCTCTCTACATTCAATGAGTTGTGTGTCGTCCAAGACAATGGGGCCCTGTTGTCAGTTTGGGGGATATCTAAGTTGTTTTACGTTTCTGGCTATCATGACTAAAGTTACTTGAAATACATTTAACAAGTGTCCTGGTGGTAGAACGGAACATACTTTATATACCTAAGCTTGGTATAGCTGGTTGTTGATGGAGATCAGTTCCCATTTTTCTCAAAAGCCATCGTATTAATTTCCATAGTTGCTGTACAAGTTTGCATTTCCCTCAGCAATCAAGGAGTGTTTCCTTGCCTCCACATCCTTGGTAGCACAAATCGTCGCTTGTCTTATTGATCTTAGCAGTTCTGACAAGTTGTAGTTTTGATTTTCATTTCCCTGATGGTTACGGATGTTGAACATTTCCTTAAGTGGTTCTTGGCCATTTGAGATTCCTCTGTTGAGAAATCTTTGTTTAGCTCTACGTCCCATTGTAAAAATTAGATTATTTGGTATTTTGATACCTAGTTTTTTGAGTTTTTAACATACTTGGTTATCAGATCCTTATTGGTAAAATTATTTTCCCACATTGTAGGTTCCTGTTTTGTCCTATTGATGGTGTCTTTTGCTTCACAGAAGCTTTTCTGTTTAAAAGGTCCCATTTATTAATTGTTGATTCAGTGCCTGCCCTACTGGTATTCTATTTAGAAAGTCATCTCTGGGGCCAATGGATTTAAGGTTCTTCTATCCATTTTATATTTCCTTATACTATATATCTTAAGTAAGAAAAGGAATTATTCTAACTATATAGTAAGTAAGAAAAGGAATTATTATTTATGATATTATTTTTACCTCAGCATTTATGTTGTGTCATGTCAGGTTCTGATTAATAAGACTCTTATTTTCTAATCTTAGAAAACCAAACTACTTTTTGTTTCTTCCTGGTTTAAAATGATCTATTTTGAAGATAAAGATAGAGTGCTTCAACAAAAAGTATGGTTGTAGTTATGCTGACCACTACATGTCATAAAGCTGATTTCTTCAAATATCTTTTGAATTTGGAGAATAATACTTTATAGTCTTCAAAAGGACTCTTCAACTGTATAATATGACTTGCATGCATGAACGTAACTTTCCATTTTGTTAATTTTTATTTTATTTTTGTTTTATTATTTGTTTTGTGTGTGTGTGTGTGTGTGTGTGTGTGTGCCCGCATGCGCACACATGTGGATGCATTTATGCAATTATGTTCATGTGGGGGTCTGCAGACAGTTTGCGGAGTCACTTCTCTCCTTTCTCTAAATAGGTTCTGAAGACAAAGCTCAGGGAAGCAGGCTTGATTGGGACACTATGTTCCTGAACCACCTGATCAGCTTACCTGGATGAAAATTAAAGAAATGAACACAGGCATATGGTTCACTACATATATGAATATACATATACGTATAAATGCATAACTGAAGTCAAGATCTTGAAGAGACAGCTGATTGTTACGTTCATTGCATCATTTTAAATAATAGCCAAGATGTGAAAACTATTTAAAAGTTCATTGGTTGGAAATGATAAAGAAGATACAGCTTACTCAGCAATGTGATATTATTTGGCCAAAAAAACCAAGGATGACCGGCTTCATGCAACGGCATTGATGAACCTGTTGGACACTGCATTATATCGAACAAGGCACGGAGTTGCAAGCACTGTGTGGTTCCTTTATATGAGGTGGCTAAAATAAACCCAGAAACAGAGGTTGGAATGGCAAACTCCAGAAATAAAAGAGTAGAAACTGAGGAGTTATTGTTTAGAGCGTATGAAGCATAGAGGTTCCTCCTAAAACCAGAAAGAGAAGTATCATACACCCATGGATTCCACTGATTCACAGACAGACAAAGAAATTAAAATATGCATGTTTGAGAAATGGATAGGACAAATGCCCTGAACTGCTCATTACTTTTTCCATATACTGAAGTGCTATGACATACATGATAATTATGAAAATTATTTTATACCATTTAAATAGACAAAAAAATAAAAAGAACACAACAAATGTTGGTGAGGAGGTGACAAAAGGGAACATGTGTCATTGCTGATGGAAATGTTATCTCATCTAACCATTAAAGAAGGCGTGACGTTTCCTCTAAAACCTGAAAATAGATGAACCATATGACCTGGCTCTACCACGGCTGTGTGTTTACTCACAGCATTCTGGGTCCAAATCACTCAGAGGTATTTGCGTATCAATGTTTATTGCATAACTAGTCACAGTAACTAAGTGATGGAGCCAATTTAGGCCTCTCTCAGTAGAGGAAAGGGTGATGAAAATATAGTATGCATATACAGAAGGGTTTTTTCCATCCACAAAGAAGAAAAACATTATGGCAGTTGCTGGAAAATGGATGTAAGTGGAGATGCTCATTTACAATAAACACGAACATTTTTCTTTTTTTGTCATCATTCCCTAAACAATGAAAAGCGAGACTACATTTTAAAAAAATACCAATTCCAGACAATCAGCAAGTAGGAGAATCATGCTTCTCTTGAGTGCTAATTCAGCTCCAAAATAAGTGTTCTTTCCTGTGCTTTACTGTCTGTCCCTCTCCTTTACTGATTCTCTCTCTCTCTCTCTCTCTCTCTCTCTCTCTCTCTCTCTCTCTCTCTCTCTCTGTGTGTGTGTGTGTGTGTGCTTTTATGTCTCTGTCTCTCTTGGTCTCTCCATTTCTCCCTTTCTGATTTTCTTCATTTTGCTTTTAAAATTTCATTTTGGAATTAAAACTTAATACATCACTTCTCCCCAGCCCTTCTCGAATGTGCCCACTTTCTCTCAAAATACTGGCTTCTATTTCTAACTGTAATTCCATACACATATACGAACGCTCATAATCCTAAATATATAACTGTTTTATCACGTTTCTCAAGGTAGATTCCCCTGAGGGTCTTCTATCGTAATAGAGATGCTGGTAATTTACTATGCGGGCGTTTTATTTTTCTCTTTGTTTTGAATCTGCTTCTATTGTACCATTTGATGGACTTCTTATGGACATATTAGGGTTTCGCCAGGTCATTCACGCACACTGAGTAGGTCCTATGCCCTATAAATGTTCAGCGAGCATGTGTAGTAGGTTCTCAACTCTTTGAGAAGTCTGCAAACAGGAAAGTTGGCACGTCTATGTTAAGGAGCGTGTCATTCTGCCAAGTTCCCCAGAGATTCGATGTTATAAAAAGAAACCTATGTTCCTAAGCATACAATAAACCGTTTCGAAGGGAGATGACAGCCACAGAAAGGGAACCTCTTTTAAACTGCAACTAAAATGAAAAGTATGACTGGCTGGCAGCAAGCTACAGCACAGAATCATGCTGATGAAGCAATGGCCGGAGGATTCCTTTATCCATCATCCATCCGAGGGGTTTGGTTCTGCTGCTTTTAGCTGTGAAAGAGGAACGCGATTGTTCTCCACACTTGGATACTTGAATCTCATTCAAGCAAATGCTTGCAAAGAACTACGAATTTAGAACCAATCATTTGATATCATCTGAAGAAAATCAGTGGAGATCAAATTTAACCACAATTCTTTTTCCCTATCCCAATGCTAGTTTTCTGGGCACCTTGAGAGTAAGAATCAAAGTCACCAATGTGCTACTTACTATGTGGTAAATGCTTCATTCAAAGTATGTGTGCAAGAATGCATGAATGGTGCTGTGGTTTAGCCAAGAAATCAGGGCTTTGTAACTAATGAATTCGTCTTGATACAACTTGTTGATAAAATATTTCTTTAAAAAAACTAACCTTTTCAAAAATTAGATACTTCTGTAATAACACATTACAGTAAGAGAAAAAGAATTCTTTGAAAGGTAACAAATCCTTTTTCTGGTTTACTAACCTTTCAAGGTCTGGATTAGAAGTCTCTTTATAACTCTAGTTTATGTTAAATTTCAAATGTCACCTTTTGTAGTTACTCAAATAAAAAATAATTTTCATAAAACTTTAATTATACGCGTGGATGTCTCTGCATATGAGTTAAAACAAAACAGAATATCAAAATTCTGCAGTTTTTTCAAACGTATAAGTCTCTTTGTGAGGAAAAATGAAAAATGCTTCCCACGAGGCTTGGTACATACTAGGGAATTAATAAAATTAGATATTATTCCAATGAAAAACTCAAAATAGCAAACCGATTAACTTAGTTCCTCCTCCATTCCTTTCTCTGTAATTCCTGTCCTGTGTTCCTCCATCACTGAAAGTGGATGGCTAAAAGACCATGTTCTGAAGCAAAACCGACTCTCACCACTCCATCTTCCACGCTGGGATTTTGGCGGGATTGATAATTTGCCGTTCTTGTGCCTTAAGTCATGGCCACCGTGCCTTGACATATGCCACAGCCTTTTCACGTTAGGCATATTCAGTTTTGTCATATTTAAGTCAAATTTTCCTCTCATTTTATAGTACACAAATACATGTTTATCATAGGTTGTATCTCAGCAAGTAAATGATTTGAAGTCTAACTTTACCACCGAAATAACCAAAGAAATGCCATTTCAAGTGTCAGAGAAAGCTACCACATGCTTCAAAGTTCAGTGGAAATCATATACACATTTAAAGATCAAACGCGGCCTCAAGATGTTAACACCAGGAAACAAAGAACAGCATTTCACAGTATTAAATGTCCCCTTCAGAGATACAGAGACAGTAAGGAAAACACTTCTTATATGTATTTATTTATTTGAAATGTGTGCGTTATTACACTAATGTGCGAGCTTGTACCAGGTCACAGGTGTGACGGTGAGAGGATAATTCGTAGGAGTCAGCCCTTTTCCTGCACCAAGTAGGTTCTTGAGGTCAAATCCAAGTGATCAGGCCATTGTACACGAAGCCATCTCACTGGTTCACAATACTACATTTTATAGGAACATTTAAAGATAATTTTAGAAAGGCATCTCAGAACCCACTTAGGCAACTTCAGTGTGCACAGTACTTCTCTTGCAGAAGCCCCAAATCTAGTGTCTGGCACACAAGGGTAAATTTAAGCTTCTCTCACATTTGTGGTTTAACTGGTGAGCACATTGCACACAACCCAATACATGTATTCTTTCTCTTTCTCCCTGCCTCTGTCTTCCTGTCTCTGTTTCTCTGCCTCCCTGTCTGTCTCCTTCTCTCTTTCTGTCTCTCTGTCTCTGTCTTTCTGTCTCTGTTTCTTTGTCTGTCTCTGTCTGTCTCTGTCTCTCTGTCTCTCTGTCTCTCTGTCTCTCTGTCTCTCCCTCTCTCTCTCTCTCTCTCTCTCTCTCTCTCTCTCTCTCTCTCTCTCTCTCCCTTCCTTCCTCCCCTATCTCATGTCTCATTTATGTTCCAAAACATTTTTTTAGTTTCATTTTAACATTTTGTCTTATGTGTGGTGTCTGCATGAATGTCTGTATATCATGGGCATACCTTGTCCCCGTGGAGGCTAGAAGGGAAGGCACTATAACATATGTGGGGGCTGTAAATACAGATGTTTACGAGCTACCCTGTGGGTGCTGAAGATCAAGTGTGGGTCCTCTGGCAGAAGTACTCTAACTGCTGAGTCATCTCTCTAGCACCACTCAAAATAAAGTTTAGACAAAATAAAAATAGGAAATGTAAAAACATCAAGGTCTCGGAATCAAAAACAAATATACCTATAAGGTTTCAATACTTTTTTAAATTTAACTGCTAAAAAAAAAATTCTCGGTGTGAGGGTAAACTTAATTCAGGACTGCATTTGGGGGAAAATAATTTTTGAAGTTGTAACTTATAACAGAAAGTAAGACTTCAGGGAAATTTATTGAGCAAGATGTTATTATTGAAAAAAAGAAAGAGTCTAAAGAAAGGTAGGTGAACTGCCAAGTTAGAAGGAGACAACTGGAAGAAAAAGCAGTCCAACAACACTGGCTATGGCAGGCTTTTTCATTCAGACTACCAGAGTAACCAACTGTTTGCTTATTTGATCTGAGTCTTGCTCTTTGGAAGGAACTCAGATCTGTGTCTTTGATATGGATAAAGCCTGCTGGTGGCAGAGGGGCTCATAGATACTAGTAGGAAGACTGCTGCTGACAAAAAAGAGGGGGCTCTGTTGGTTTCCATGTATCTGCTCAGCAGGATCTGGTTTCTCAACCTACTTGAGATGCTCTTTTTGCATTTAAAATAATGCCTTATAGCAGGATGTAGGGTTCAGCCAAGCAAAGTAAAACATTATGAATAGCCTTATTATTATAGATGGTCTCTTTATCATCAGATCTGGAATATATTTGATTATACATGTTAATGTTTATGGGTTCCGTCTACATTTGGCAACCTCTATCCCCGAGGCTCCCTACCTTTCGATTTTTCTAGGTCCTATTATTAGAAAAACCTGATTTAGAAATTCAGATAAGCTCCTGGTTTTTTTCTCGTGTGGTTGTGAACAGATTCAACATGCCTGAATCTATGCTGTAAAATGGACTTCCGGCAGGAAGACTGGCAGCTCCTGCCGTGAGACCACTGAATGGTTATCAATTAAAAAGTTTTAAAGGGAACTATTGTTTAAATAATACTTTCAATGGCAGTTCTATTTTTGACTTTATGGATAAGAGTATGCATTAGCATTGTATACATTATATAACTATCTTGTACATGTGAGGACCAAAGAAATAATTTGAGAGAGAGGCTTAGAATTTTCTATCAGTTTGTAAGGAATGAATGATATCTCAGAGAAAGACACACACACACACAGAGGGAGGGACTGAGGAAAAGAATAGAGACTACCCATTGAAGTGAGGCAAATTAATCTGTCAAGAAGCCTACAGATTAATGAGAGGTGCTATTTTTTCCTTAGATTTATTTATTTTATGTATATAAGTACACTGTAGCTGTCTTCAGACACATCAGAAGAGGGCATTAGATCCTATTACAGATGGTTGTAAGCCACTGCTAATTGGCTGGGAATTGAACTCAAGACCTCTGGAAGAGTAGTCAGTGCTCTTAACTGCAGAGCCATCTCTCTAGTCCCGTGAGGTGCTATTCTTATGGCAAATGTCTTTTTGTTCTTAGGAATAGATTTGCCAAAATATATAGATGGTCTTCATTACGATTTATTACATTTAGTATAGTTACAATGAAACATGCTAATACTGATTTATAATTGTTAATACTGGGCTAGAAAGATGATTCTGTAGTTAAAAGCATGTGCTGCTCTTTCAGAAGACCTGAGTTTGGTTCCCAGTACTCATGGCCATTGGCTCAGAACTATTTGTATCTCCAACTTTGTCCCCATCCTTTCAGGTACTCATATACACATGGCATATACACAATCAGATGCATCTCTCTCTCTCTCTCTCTCTCTCTCTCTCTCTCTCTCTCTCTCTCTCTAGCTAGCTAGCTAGCTATATCTATATCTATATCTATATCTATATCTATATCTATATCTATATCTATATCTATATCTATATCTATATCTATATCTATATCTATATCTATATATAAACAAGTGCAGATGCAGATTTCCTTACTGTGAACATGTCAAGGAATATTCTCTGGTGTTCAGATCTTTACTTTTGTGGTAATTAAAGCTGTTTCTGCTCCTCAGCCTTTTCTTCTCCTATTTGTAAGCAGACTCTTTAGACAATTTTGCTGATCATCTCAGTGGTGACTAATGTTCAATATAATAAAAATTTTGGTCAAGTCTAAACATTTTGAGAGAAAGTCCTAAGAAGAAACAAAGACAAGGCTTAGCTTCTGCCACATGACTTTGGAAGCTATGTATCCTTTTTCAAAATCACATGTCTCTTCTCTCTCTCTCTCTCTCTCTCTCTCTCTCTCTCTCTCTCGCTCACTCTCTCATTCTCTCTCTATTTATGAAAAACAAAAATTAAGGATTTTGCACAGGTAAAATGGAATGACTTACTACAATGGAAAAATAAAAATAAAATGAATGACAACAAGTCTCATCTGATCTCCAGGGCTTTGTTTCCTTAACATTCCTTAAGCTCAGCTCAATCTATCTATTATACTGTTTATACAGCCTAAACTGACGTCTAGTTTGGAGTACTGAGACTAGGCCAAACAGAATGAAAATAATTTCAAAAGAACTACCTGACTCAGAATAGTTTACCTAGAAGGAAGAGCTTGGAAAGATCTATTTTTTTCCATTCATCAACGTGCGTCAAAAACTCGGTGACTACACTATGTAAATCATTTCACCTAGAGAAACTGCACTCTACAATTGCTATGGGTTATCATTCATTCAAAGTATCTTCCACACTTCAATTAGGTGTTTGGCAAGATAAGGCACTTAGTATCATCCAGGCAGAGTTACAACTTCTGCATTGTGTATATATTTTATCATTCTGCGCACTTCCAGTTTCCTCCATTCACAGGCTGGCAATGAACGTAAAGTTAGTAGGAGCAGTCACCTGTTATTTGCTGCAAAATCAAACTAGAAGAGGAGCCAAGTGAGATCTAGCGAGCCCTCAGTACCCAGGGGATAAAAGCGTCACTGCTGAGTACAAGGTCCTGAGACTTCCGGTGTTTGCCCTGCTTTGCTGTAGATTCCACAGAGTACAAAAAGTGATGTTTCTTGTCTCTTTCCAAAAAAACAGTGCTGAGGTGTGTTGGAGATCTAAGAATTCTCTTCCTCTATTTAGTTCTGACAGCACATCAGCCTTGAGCATTAAGGGAACTCTTAAGAGTTAGTGTTATCTCCACCCTCCTCTGACAAGACTCAAGCTTTAGTAATAGTAGCATTAGAAGCTTTTACTTACAATATTTCATTTCTAAATTGTGGGCCTGAGAAGTTCGCTTAGAAGGACACTATGAGAAAAATCTAGAAGGTAAAGTACAAAGTAAAAAATGACAAACATTTACAATCACATCTAATACCATAAAAATTCTTATTTATAGGATTTGTGTTCATCTATGCATACCGATCATCTTTCTATTCATGTATCATCTAGCTATACCTATAATTTAATCATCTATCATTTATCTATCTTTCCCTTCTTTCTACATAGCCAATCTCTTCATTAAATATATGCAAATTGTATTTATTTTTATCACTACAATGCACCTTCTTTAAACCATGGCCCTTCAAGTCTGTGCCACTCTCTTGAGTACCCTCTTTTATCTCCTTTTGTATTTCACCTGTAGCTCACTCTTCTTTAGCATCTTTTGCATGCATGTACCGTCATGATGTTTTATCCAACTGGGTTATCTAGAACTCAACAGACTCCAAATAGAAGCCTTCATTTCTATGACAGCCCAGTTCCCATGGTGGCTTCCACTTCTCTAAATGAAATCACGTTCAACTACTTATCCTTATTTCATTTCTTCTTTCAAGATATCCGTCTCATATAAAGTACTGGCATTTCTTTCCAGATAAACACCAAAAGTCAATTATTATTTTTTTTATGTAAGCTGTGCTTTTCTAAATAAATTTCAACTCTAGGTTATCAACAAAACTGAATCCCTTGGCAGCAAGTAGGGTGGGATGGGGGTGGAGACATTTTTACTATTTTCCTTTCTTCTTAGAAATGTTCATTCTAATCACATGGCTAAGTTCCTTCAAGACTTTATTTATTCAAATTCCTCTTCTTTGGAATAACCTTCCTTAATTACCATGTATAAATGTATAAGTCAGCAACTTTGTTGCTTTTTATTCCCCTACCATTCCTTATCAATCTTCATGTGCATTATGCATTTACATTACGTATTTGTTGATTTATTGTCCGCGTTCTTATAAACAATATATTAGTTCAATGTAAATAATCACTTTTTAATTGCTGTGCTCCATCTTTGAGACTAGAGATGATTGTGCAGTAGGGGTTGAATTAAGGCTTGTGCATAAATACAGGAATAAATACTCCTGGCAATGAAAGGTCTAGGCTGACTTCATGACAGGCTTCAAATGGCAGTTCAGGACTGGGCAGGTCCAGGCAGGTCCAGGCCTCAGAAGCTGCCCTGGCACTTGGTCTGTGGCAAGGACAATGGATTAGCGGCAGTTTCTAGACCTCCTCAGCTACTTCCTCAGCAACTGTTTCTAGCCTGCATACCCCAGTAATGGAATGTCCCTAGAGATAGAGGAAGACAAAGGTCGCCTACCCCAGAATACCCTAATGTGCTTTACATCAGGCCTGCAAGCTCACTTGGTTGTCTCCCTATCTTGGTAATGGGAGACCCCCGAATGCTGGACTGTCCAGAATAAAACGCTCTGCATTTACAAACTATTTGAGACTGGGGTATCATTCTTTGGTGAGTCATGGACCCTTATAATAGGAAAATAATCGTTTCTATGTTTTGCTATTCCTTAGAATATTTGAATGAGTTGTAAGGGATGCCAAGGAGGTTTAGATCTAAGTATTCGGTTTTCAAGCCTTTATTATTCAGGAAACTAATTGAATGCATGGGTGGCCATACTAGTTCTTGCCCAATTCTCATGTGTTAATATAAATTACAGCTCATAGTAACTATTCAAAGGCTATTTATCAGAGCAATGGCTTCAACACCACAATCAGAATATGTCCAGTGTAAGTCTTTACTATAAAGATCATACCATTGATCAGGGGCTACATTTGAGATGAGATGCATGCTATTCAAAGTATAATTTTATATGGAAATTAAGTATATTTTTTCTCTCTTACAAACCAGAGAATCTTAACAACAATGGCGTTGTGCACCGTTTGGCAAGCAAGAGGCACAACTGAAGACGGTATCATCCTCAGAGGCACCTGAGATACTGTCTCCATGTTTGCTGCTTCTCTTAATCAATGTGACCTTCCTAACCTCTAGGCTGCTTGTGGCATTTATATTTCTGCCTTTGTACAAATGGCAATTCCCATTTATTTATCACTAAAAAGTACTTTCAGAAAATGACAAACAAACAAACAAAAATATTCTAACGGAGATGAAGCGTAAGATATTTGAGCCAAAGAGACTTTCAGTATCGTCCTCATCATTTGTAGTTAGATGAATAGAAGGGCTTTGTCTCTAAACTTAAGTTTTCTTCTGCATGAAAACAAGGCCAGCACACAGCCATCATGAAGTGTAGATAAGATAAAGTAGCCTGGGATTTGAGGCATTCACTAATTGGCAACTCTGTCGTCAGTAACAGTTGATGACAAAAACGAGGTTTCTTATTATAAGCATTAAGTTGACTTATGTTGGAAAGTACAAATAGAATTATTTGCTCTAATATTCTGTTTATTTATTCCACAGTCAAGATGAAAAATATCCTTAGCTGGAGTCATATGTGTTGATAATTTTTTCCTTTGGCTGTTTTTTCCATCAAATCCATACAAATACAAACCATTTATTCAGAAACTATTATAAAATGTTGAAAATAAAAAGGTGGAAATTGGTTGATTATTGATTGATTGATCAATTGATTGATTGATTGACTGATCAATTTTTTATTGTGGAGTTAGATCCCATGTCTCAAGCATGCTATGTAAGCACTGTGTAGCACTAACTTTCCATTCATGATCATTAAAAAAAATAAATATATAATTCTAAAATCATTTATTGAGTATTACAAAGGCATTTATTATAAAGACAGAGCTGAAACTGAAATAAAAGTGAGGGGAAAAGCAATTAGCTTCTTTTAGGTATAAAAGTATAAAGGTGGATAGAGCACCTACTTTGCCTTCCTTTATGCTTATATTAGACATGATGTTATTGGAATTCAGTATGCTAGAATCAGACATGATATTAATAAATCCTTAGGATTTAGATGAATCTAACCTTTGTCAGACAAGATATAATGCTTGCCTAAGAGGACCAGAGGGAGTATATACAGGGATAGTACACACACACACACACACACACACACACACACACACACACACACACACACAAGCATGTACCCATGTGTGTGCACATACTCACACGGACACACAAAGATAAGAAATCTTCTTTCTTAAATCTAACATAGTCAATCACGTTTTGGTTGCATTTGCTATTTATAAAAGTATATCTAATGTACTTCTGGATAGATAAATATAAATTTATCTAAATATAAAGCATCTGCAGAAAGTTGTAATGTCTCCCATTCTGAGTGTGACTGATGTCAAGAACAATATAATATCTTTACCTTCAATATTCATAAAAGCAGAATCAACAGCTTCATGGTTTTCTTTTCCAATACACTCTATTTACTGCTATAAACATGGTGAGTTCCACCACAGGTGCACAATAACAGGTTATATTATGAAAGTGTTTGTTGGTATAAATTTGGGTGAAATAAACAGTACTTTTATTTCCAAATGTTCAAAAGGTGGCCTTGATATTTATAGCAGTTGTAAATGAAGAGAGAGGGTGTGAAGACAGAGAATCAAGGACTAGAAAGCAGAGGTGTATCTTAGAACAGCTAAGCTGGGTTATTTGAATATGTTGCCTAAGTAATGAGATTCAAATCGAGATAAATTTTATTTTTGCTACCTCCTCCTTTATTTGAAATGAAGCATTTAAGAATAACTAAGTCACAGCCAGGCATCGTGGTGGATGCATCTAATTCTATTACTCGGGAGGGAGAGGCAGAGGCAGGTGGATCTCTGAGTTCGAGACCAGCCTCATCTACTGAGTGAATTCCAGGAGAGCTAGAGCTACACAGAGAATCCTTGTCTTATAAAAAAAATAACCAAGTCATGATCAGCAGTCTGATGAGAAAAACATCACATTTACTTTCAGGTTGCGTGACGACAGAGTCACTGTGTCTGTGGGGCTAACATTCATATCAAATAAAATCTTTTAACAACAAGAAGGAACAAAGAGAGTGTATAATTAACCTGCACCCCCCAATGTCCTAACCATTACTCATAAGAACTATTTATGAATCTCTAAAACAAGCTTTCTGTATCTACCGAGTATTTATCATAATAAGAATATAAAACACCCGACCCGTGAAGAGTGATTAAATGTATAGCACTGAGTAGACAGCATCTGCGAGAATAAATGCAACTAAAATCTTTATACAGATAAGCATATTTTTCCTGCTCTTAATTGTGTGAAGTCTCTTTAAAAACAAAATTAAATGGAACTGCTAATGCTCGTTGAAAGCATATGAATAATTTTTCTAGATAAAGTTCTTAGGAGCAGGGGCCACTGGTACTGTCGCAGATAATTAAAAAAAAAAAACCCAGTGTAAGTGCTTGATACATTATTGAATTATTGTTTGTGCTAAGTCATTTATGGTGTAGGAGTCTAGAGAACTCTTCACATATTTTTTTCCATACAAAAGCTTTTTGTTGAATTGGTGGAAGGTGTTTAGAGGTAAAAATTATCTTCCTACGCAGGAATTACGAATTGAGTTTGCAGATCAATACACATAATCCTTTCTAATCATTTGTCTCAGTGTATCTTTAGGTAGGACACCGAGTCAGAATTTTTCATTTGGAACTCAGTCATTTTCTTTTTAAAATTACATCCTATTTTAGAGGGCGGGAATGAGAAACCTGGGAACTGCGACTCTAAATATTTCAGACAATAGGCTTGACAGCTGTATGCTTTTAAAAATCACGTTATTTACCCTTTGAGGATTTTATCTAATGCATTTTGAGCATGTTTATCCCTGATAAACAGATCCACTCTCAGATCCACTCTCAACACTCTTGCCTTCCTACCCTTCCAACTTCAGTTCTCTTCATCTTTTAAAAACTTATCGAGTTCAATTATGATGTACAACTTCTTTAAGGAGTAGAATCCTCCCTAGAGTTTCCTTGGTCTACTAGAGGTCACACCAGTCTTCCTCTCCTAGCAGCTATCAACTGCCGACAGCTTCCAGTTAATAGTAAGAGTTCATGACTAACTCTGTCCCTCTGTGTCAGGATTTTGTCTGGCTTGAGATGGCACAGGTCTGTGCATGATGTCACAATCACCATGAATTTATATTCTCAACTGCCCCCTTATGTCCTTAAACTTTACTGTCATCTTTAGTTATAATCTTTCAATTCCCTCATCCACACATACCCATAAGCCCTAGAGTGAGAGGTGTGTTATCTATTATTATTCTGTTAAATATACCTAGTATTACGATGGCTGCTAATAACTTATTATATTATTATATATGTGGTAGTTTGAATATGCTTGACCCATGGGAAATGACATGACTAGGAGGTACGGCTTTGTTGGAGTATGTGTGACCTTGTTGCAGGAAGTGTGTCACTGTGGAGTAGGGCTTGAGGTCCTATGTTCAAACTCCTCCTATGGCAGAAATGAGTCTTCTCCTAGCTGTCTTTGAATCAAGTTGTTGAATTCATGGCTCTTCCAGCACCACGTCTGCCTGCACACTGCCATGCTTCCCGCCATGATGATAATGGACTGAACCTTTGAACCTGTAAGCGAACCCCAACTAAATGTTTTTTTTTTTTTTGCAAGATGTTTTGGACATGGTGTCTCTTTACAGCTATGAAGCCCTAAGTAAGATAATATCCATAAGTCAGTGCATCTTTCAACCCTCTTCAGAAAAGCTTCTCGCTGAAGATGGCAGTTAAAACAGAGACCGATCAATCCAACTGATCATCATGCCTACAGGAAGAAACTGTGGAGTGCTCAACCCTGGCTTTATGTGTTTTCAAATATTATTTAAGCTTTGTAGAAACTGTGCTCTGTCATGCACAAAGGATGACAGGATGGAAGGATAATTAGAGTCAAGAAGACATTGTTCTGTGGTTCTGGTAAGCCTGAATAATCACCTGACTGACAAGATGTTCAATCAAATGTTATTGTACCAAACAAGAGAGTAAGATATGCTCAGTTTTAAGTATGATAGAAAGTAAACAACCTGGGATAACATGCCATTGATTTCTTACCAATCTTTATCTCCCAAATACCTGTGTTTATTCCCAGTGAACATACTGTGTCCCACAAAAGGAGGTGGATTTTTTTCTTGTAAATTTCTAGAAAAACTTAACTTTTCACTGAGTAGTTATTTGTGTTTTGAAGTAGAAGCTGTCATAGTGTATATTTATTATGGTAAGAGGATAAAAAACAGTTATAAGAACTTCTGAGCCTAATTTATAACTATTTCCCTAAATGAATCTTATTTGCTATTGTACTTGATATAAATAGATTGTAATTACTCTGGCTTGAAGGGCATATGTATTAACAGTTTTTAAAAGTGGTCCACAGAAGGCTGGGGAGATGGTTCAGTGTACTTCTTGCTCTTGTAGTGGACCCAGGTTTGGTTCCTAGCACCCACAGGACAGCTCACAATATTCTGTCTTCTGCAGGCATATGTTTGGTGAACATACAGACAAAATACCAATACACACAAAATAAAAATAAATAAAAAAATTAATTAAAAATATTCAACCTATACTGGTTCATTGGAATAACATATATTACAATTCCATGGCTAAAATGGGAGCCATTAAAATGAAGTCAGGCATAAGTGATTTCAATCTGTAGAGTCTTGTGGGATTTTTATTGGGTTCAAAAGAGTATATTTAAGTGAGTTGCAGGGGATCTGGTCAAAAAGTGTAGCTTGAAGCTACCCAGAAGAAGGTTTTCTAGAGTGACCTGACTAAACAGAATAAGTGTTCACATTTTCATCACTATTCATAAGACCATTCCCCCATAGAGTCTCGTTTAGGTGACTGTAGAAATGAGACTGATGGTCTACACTCTTCTGTCTTCCTGAAAACATACATCTGCCTACCTCCCTATCCCTTGTCCAGCTGATAGGAAAGAGAGTTATTAATCCAGAGAGATAGGGGCTTGAGGAGTCTAAACATTAGAAGAGAGTTATTTAAAACATGAGCCCATTGCGGTTAGTTATATATGCAACAAAAGACATATTTGAGTATCATGGATAAAAACCAAACCAAAACAGAGCGGTGGTCAACAGAAATACCCAGTGTCTTTTCCTGCTAAAGAACTTATGGTGCCTGTAAATGTACCCCCTCAATATTCTACTCCTGCATTGTAAGGATGTACTTTAGTAATGCAGAAGTGTACTCCTACCTGTAAACACTCTGTATGTATATTTGAGGTAAACTTGAAGAGCCTTGTAGCAAACACAGAACAGTGTATTTACAAGATGCTATCTAATAAAATTTTTTTAAATAAGTCTCACACTTTCTTATATTTCACTTTCACTGGCTCTCTTCTAAGTACTCAAGCATTCTGGATGAGGACCATCACAGAGTAGACATGACTTCAAGAAGTCTTGTTACAGACTTTACTGCTAACCACTCCCAATCAGCCCCTCTAGCCAAACTTCTCTATCTGAGTTTCAATCCCTGGGTTGAAATATGACCTAGGGCTGAAAGCACTTGGACTTCTCCATGCAGCTTCTAGAGTGGGTGGCAATTGGAATTGGTCAGCGAATTGTTCAAAGTGTAAAAGACATGTCTACATTCTGCCTAAAGAGCAAAATGCGATAAAACATGAAGGGAAATATTAATTGAGAAAAGGGGAAGACGCACAAATTGAAGGAGAGAGTATACTGAGCTATAGTAATATATTTGGGTTTTAATAAATATTTCGTTGCTATATAGAGTTTATCTTACAATTTCCTTACAAATGACTTTTCTACCAATACTTAAATGCTTTGCGGGTGGTTCTACGTCCCTGGAGTCTGTTTTATTAAGGTTGAATAATGGTCTATAACTTTCCATTTTAAACACATATTACTGCTCCAGGGCCTGTGTATGGTCCAAGGGGATCGCTCATTAATAAACATGTCTTCTTAGCTAGAGTTGGTTGTTGTGAGAATCAAGCTGGCTTTATTCCACAATTACACAATGATGAAATTTTCTTCCACAAAACTTTAATTTTTCAGTAACTTAATTTACCACTAGTACAGTGAACTGTCACTAGAGCATTGGAAAGCAACCCCAAACTAGGTCAACAGAATAACTCATTAAGCCCTCTCTCACCCTCTCCTGCTCCCTACCCTCCCCCGCTCTTACTTTTTCTTTAACATGTTAAAATATCTCTTTAGAATCCAATTGTACCAGTTCTTTACCCAAATGGGTTTGCAAATCTCAATAAATACAACAAGAGTTTAGAATTGAGCTTCTTTGCAACTACTAAGAAAAAATAGCTTCCGGTGCTCTTTCTGGACCAATGCTGACTCATTTACATTTATGTTCCAGACATTCAATACTCTAGTGGAAAAACAATGTGAGAAATCAAAAAGTAGAAGGAGTAGATATAATTCAGTGTTAGAGACTTGCCTAGTGTGTATGTGAAGCTGGGTTTGAGTTCCTGTACCATGAAGAGGTTTAGAGAGCTGATCTAACCAGGTTTTAAGTAATGTAGCTTCTGAGGGCATGAGTGCAGCAAGCTTCCTGGTGAACACACACACACACACACACACACACACACACACACACACACACACACGCATAGGAGAATGGCAGGTGGGCCAGCACAGTGTAAATGCAATAGTGGTGCTAAGAAACTTGGTGACAAGTTTTTACAAGGGGATAAAGAAATGGAATTTACTAACTGCTGGAGTGTGCAGGAAGAGTTACAGGAAAGACATTGAAATATCATGGACAAAAATTAACAGATATTTACCTGACATCAAGGCTCCATCACAAAGCTTCTGCATTAAAAAAACAATTTAGAAAGGTTCAAGTGGGGTTGGGGATTTAGCTCAGTGGTAGAGCGTTTGCCTAGCAAGCACAAGGCCCTGGGTTCGGTCCCCAGCTCCGAAAAAAAAAAGTTCAAGTGTATTCAAAATGCTAGTTTAAATCTATACTCAATCATCCACATGCAAGTAATTGTTTTTCATTGAGAACTTTGCTGAAGAAGAAGCATGAGTTTTGTGGTCACATAACGTCAATTTCAAAAAAACTACCATTTGTTTGACCTAGAAAAAACCATTTCAACTTTCTGGCATTCGGTTTCTAAACTTATGAGGTAGGTATTAGGATAGCTACCCTTATGACTATCTTAAATGTGTAGAACTCGGTGTGTAATCCTAAGATAACATTATTCAATAAGGAAAATTCATCCCCACTGACAGCAGCTCCACAAGATCATCATGGAGCTTTCAGATGAGATAATGGTTAGCAATGCTTGCCCTCCTTAGAGATGCTACTGAAAGCACAGTTTATCTGGCTACTTCGTCTGTCCAGTAAAAGATGCATTATAAGATGATTAACTGATGCTTTAGGATGAGGTCATGCCCAAAGGTAGGGAAAACTCTGAATGCGAAAATGGGCTAATGGATAGTTGGTGGATACTCAAAGTACTCATTGTAAAAGAAAAATGTCCCGTACCTTTGGGCAAGGAGTCAAGTACAGCAATATCTTTAGTGAGGCTCCAAGCTAAAACAAATAGATACTGTGCTGGGGAGAGCGAGTTTGAGGAAAATACCATTTCAAATCTGGCTTCTAGGGTATTTATCTTTTGCAATTTGAATTAAGCTATTAACCTCTCTGAACTAAGTTTTTTCCTACTAAATGTCTACTAAATATAATATGGTATCTTGTCTATTTAAAGATTTTGGCATGCAGCTCTATTAAGGTAATATGTGTATACACAGTACAGAGTTGTATACATAGAGGATTTTCAGTGTTCGCTCTAATGTTTTGATATTACTGAATTTATATTGTCCGGTTCCACGGTAGGCCTTTCTGCTTATTTCATTTGCACATTATTACACTTTAATGAAGTGGTCTTGAACCTCTGAATCTAGCTTCAGCTTTGCTGCGCAAATAAAAAATATGTTACATTTTCCATATAGTCCAGAATAGTGTAAGAAGGGGCAAACACGGAAGGGGACAGTGAAGTGACACCTTAGGTAAAGATGTTTTCACTGAGCCCAAACTCCCAGGTTTGATCTCTGGCACTCAAATGGTGAGAAGAAAGAACACCTCAAGTTGTCCTTGGACCATCAGTCACATTGAACCATAGAAAACACGGAAGCGCGCGTGTGCGTGCGCGCGCACACACACACACACACACACACACACACGCACACACGCACACACGCACACGCACACACACACACACGCTCATACAGAGGGGATAGAGAAGAGAGATATCATATGTGTGATCTCATGCATATGATAAATAAATAAAATTAAAGAAAAATAAAGCCAATAAAGAAGAGCGAAGAATGGGAGAGATGCTTCCAAATGGTAAAGAGCAGTACATTGCTGCGGGACTTTGAAGTTCCTAGGAGTGCTCTGTTCTCTAGGGCTAACTTGAAGAGATAAAGGAATAGAGGATATATGTTTGCTGAATAAGGGACTGTTTACTAAGAGGTATTTCCAATGCTATTTAGATACTCAACACACGGTGGGCTTTATATTGCTGAAGGTCCCTGGATTCTGGTTACAGCACAAATCTGCTTTCTCCCTATATCAGTATGAGCTTTTATAGTTCTTTTTTTTTTCTTGAGGCCTCGTCTTTTATCATGGAAGTAGGCAATATCGTACTACCAGCGTTGCTATCATAATGAATTGTATTTATTCCAGTTTACGCTCTTTCTTTCTGAGTTAAGCAGGCACCACTCTATTCTTCGTGTCCTCTTTCACTTTTTTTCCATGACTTCTTCCTTCCTAAGAATACTCAGTCCGTGTGAAGGCCTCTCAGTTTCGAACCCTCTGGATTATGTGACATGTTGGAATTCTGTTTCATACCTGGAGTGATGAATCTTTGGCTCCAAGCTAACTCAGTGCTATATATGCCCACGCTAAAAGATGGATTAACAGATTTGTGTATCACATTGAGAATCCAAGCTTCTACATTTTCATAATGAAACTCTGTGGAAATCCAGTGCCCTTCAGTCCTTTCTCATGCACCCATACCTTAGCCTCTTGATACCTGAGAAGTAGCTGTCAAGCATTCAAATATCTTAGCTCAAATAGTAAAGAGGCCTTAGCAGATATCAAAAGAACAGAGCTTGAAAGACATTTTTCTCCATCCCTTTACTGTATCCAAGTTCTCTTAAAATTATTTAGTTTCAAATATTTAACCTTTTTTTGTATTTAAGAACCATAATTAAATTATCTGATACACACAAACACTGTTTAAAAATTAATGCAATTGAACTGCCTGAGGATCCAGCTATACCTCTCTTGGGCATATACCCAAAAGATGCCTCAACATATAAAAGAGACACGTGCTCCACTATGTTCATCGCAGCCTTATTTATAATAGCCAGAAGCTGGAAAGAACCCAGATGCCCTTCAACAGAGGAATGGATACAGAAAATGTGGTACATCTACACAATGGAGTATTACTCAGCTATCAAAAACAACGAGTTTATGAAATTCGTAGGCAAATGGTTGGAACTAGAAAATATCATCCTGAGTGAGCTAACCCAATCACAGAAAGACATACATGGTATGCACTCATTGATAAGTGGCTATTAGCCCAAATGCTTGAATTACCCTAGATCCCTAGAACAAACGAAACTCAAGACGGATGATCAAAATGTGAATGCTTCACTCCTTCTTTAAATGAGGAAAAAGAATACCCTTGGCAGGGAAGGGAGAGGCAAAGATTAAAACAGAGACTGAAGGAACACCCATTCAGAGCCTGCCCCACATGTGGCCCATACATATACAGCCACCCAATTAGACAAGATGGATGAAGCAAAGAAGTGCAGACTGACAGGAGCCGGATATAGATCGCTCCTGAGAGACACAGCCAGAATACAGCAAATACAGAGGCGAATGCCAGCAGCAAACCACTGAACTGAGAATAGGTCCCCTATTGAAGGAATCAGAGAAAGAACTGGAAGAGCTTGAAGGGGCTCGAGACCCCAAAAGTACAACAATGCCAAGCAACCAGAGCTTCCAGGGACTAAGCCACTACCTAAAGACTATACATGGACTGACCCTGGACTCTGACCCCATAGGTAGCAATGAATATCCTAGTAAGAGCACCAGTGGAAGGGGAAGCCCTGGGTCCTGCTAAGACTGAACCCACAGTGAACTAGTCTATGGGGGGAGGGCGGCAATGGGGGGAGGGTTGGGAGGGGAACACCCATAAGGAAGGGGAGGGGGGAGGGGGATGTTTGCCCGGAAACCGGGAAAGGGAATAACACTCGAAATGTATATAAGAAATACTCAAGTTAATAAAAAAAAATTAATGCAATAAATTAGTGTTTTTAGTCAGGTTCATGATCCCTGTCCATCTTAGACCTTGAATTCAAAGACCTCCAAACAATGTCTTTCGTTTTCCTCTCTTCCTGGTGCCACGTTCTCTAGATTCAGCATAGTGATGACGCCATACTTATTTGTCTTGCTGCATTTTTGGCTTGGACTATTTTAAACAAATCATTAAGAAGAAAGTGTACATAAGTCCTGTATTTAATCATTCAGCCCTAAGGCGAGTGTTTTACTTCTAACCCCATTTATACATTCTTAGATTGTTTATTGCAGCAGCTGCTTGTCACTTGTCAAATTAGATTAAGTCAAATTAGCTAAATTAAATTAAACAATAACAATTGAGTTCAGGAGCCATATGTGAGTAGGTACTTATATTTTGAAAGTGAACATATCAGTTAAACCTCCATCATTGGAGAATATTGTAGAAGAGTGTGCTAGTCTACACCCTGTTCTTTTCCATAGCAAAGGTCATTTTGTAGTAGTACCTGACAATGTTGCTAACCAATGTTGTTACACCAAGAAGTGAACAAGAATTGTTTGGTAATATCAAATATACATCTGGCATTAAAATTCCTCTACCTTAACCCTCTTGCTTATCATGAGTTTATGAGGAGCTTTCATAGGTTTCAAAATAACTCAGAGTCTGTATGCAAAACCTGCTTAAGTACAGAGAAAGAGAGAGAGAGAGAGAGAGAGAGAAAGAGAGAGAGAGAGAGAGAGAGAGAGAGAGAGAGAGAGAGAGAGAAGGGTTTTACTTGGGAAGATACTGAGATACCATATGATTGTCTCAAATACTTATAAAAAAAATGTTTCTAGAAAATGAAGACTCAATCCCTAATAGGAGGTATGTCTAACTAAGTAATTAAGGAGCTGAATTCCTGTTTCAAAGGATACTATAAAATGAATTTGCTAAACACAGAACAAGGAATTCACTTTTTAAAGATGAAAATATCTTTTTTTAGTAGTTCTATTTTTTATTTGATTCACATATTTGCCTGAAATAGGTACAGGGTCAGTTTAGGATCACTGGCCTTGGATGACTCATGTCTTCTTGATAATATCACCCATCTTCTATTGGAATAGCCTGCATTTCTTCTTATGATGAGAGAGGACAGAGGGATAGATAGATAGATAGATAGATAGATAGATAGATAGATAGATAGATAGATAGATAGATGGACAGACAGATAGGTAGGTAGATAAGTAGATAGATTGACATATGGCCAATATCTTCTGCAAAAACATTCTCTACTTACCTAAATTTCTCCCTCTAGGCCTTACCTTTTGAAAATTGTAATGCTTCCCATTAGCATCACAGCTAACGGCTAAGCTTTTAATACAGAGATCATCAGAGAATATTTACCTAAACCTTGCATCAACAATGTATTTTTTAAGACAAGATATCATATAGCCCAGACTATCTTGGATCTCACTATGTAGCTGGAGATGACTTTGAACTCCTGATCCTCCTGTTTTTCCCTTGTGAGTAATGGAATCTGGTTCTGTATTCCTTCCCTTGCTCATGCAGTGTTTCATTCTAGGAACATACTTTATCATCTGAACAGCATGCCCAGCAACAATGCATTATTTTATATATGCATAGCATATATATATACCTACACATAGCATACATATTATATATGCTGATATATATGTGGGATGAATAATAGCAATAAAACAAAGGACATCAAGGAGAGATTAGAAGCATTTTGTTATAATGAGATACTTGTATATCTGTAAAGCAGTTTTTTGAAAACATTTTAATCACATGAGTAATACAAGCTTTAGGACAACTGCCTAAGATTATAAAATATTTCAATCATAAACTGTATCTTATTTTTATTCTGTTACAATGCCTCTGAGAAGACAGTTCTTCAGTTGCATGAATCTGTGCATTTATAAGCATGTAAAATGAAGCATGCTTCTCCTTTTGCCTTTGGTATAACTAGGGTAAGACACCCTGAAATTCTGAAATAGTCCCATTCTCCTTCATTGGCCATTTCAAATGTTCATTTCCCTTTACTTACCCAGTCATTCATCCAATATTTGCTTAGAGCACCAACTCATATAATGAGGCCTTAGTTTTTGATATAACTCTGATAGGATCTCGTAACTTTTTTTTTTTCGGAGCTGGGGACCGAACCCAGGACCTTGCGCTTGCTAGGCAAGCGCTCTACCACTGAGCTAAATCCTCAACCCCTGATATGACCTCATATCTTCATGATTCCTCACATGAAGTATATTTGACTCTTGGCACACTTAGTGCTACTGAGGATAACTGTGCCACAGTCAGGGCAAGAAGACTTGAAAGGATTTTGCCAGTTGGACAACAGCTATCTATCCTGTACTTAACTGTGAGCCAGGCCTGTGTGAGGTGACTGGGACAGGTTAGACATTCACATATGCAGAGTTCATGTTCCCATTCAATTTAGGCAAACATCATCATGCTGTGAATTGGAGGGATGCAAGGAAGAGATAGCTGTCTGTTGATGTCTAGTATTTGGGGTGTTATAATGGGAGGGCAGGATCACTGTGTTATCGTCACTGTGACCCTTCTGTTGGCATCCCAAACCAACCTATCAAAGTTGTCATTTACCTATTGCTCACCTCTCCCCAAAACATCCCTGACGTCCATGAAATCACTTGCTGTGTAAGCAGCCCTCAGCCCTACTGGACCATCTATGTTGAGCATCTGTCATTTCTTTCAGAAACTGCAGTCTCTGATTTTTCCCTGGCCTTTCTAAAAGTAGGTCCTCACCTCAAAGGCTGCAACGAATCTTCCATTTCATTACAAATGCAAATGTATGCCAAAAATCTCCATCTTTATATATCTACACATATTCCCAATTGAACGCTAGCATATCAATCATTTTTAAAACATCTACAAAAATCTCTCATGAACATTCCTCTGCTAACCCTTTTTCTAGCCAAATTTTCCTCATGTCTTTCTTTCACTGAAATGGGCCTTTTCTTTTCTTTTTTTTTTCTTTTTTTCGGGGCTGGGGACAGAAATCAGGGCCTTGCACTTGCTAGGCAAGCGCTTTACCACTGAGCTAAATCCCCAACCCTGAAATGGGCCGTTTCAGTAGGGGAAATTTCATAGGTCAAACGAACAGTTTTGATACTTGGAAACATTTCATTTATTGTTGACTGGTTGGCTTATGTTAAGTAAGATAGAATATTTTGGACAACAAGATGGTAGATAAGAGAAAATGCTCTTAAACTTGCAGTCTTCATTGGCTTAAGCACCACTATACTCAGAACAAAAAAGAGAGATTTAAGTCAATAATCATTCAGTGATCATCTGTCCAGTGTTGTGCTCTGTATTAACTAACAGATATCTTATATTGGATGACATTTTAAAACATGTTTAATTATCATATATACACATTAAATGAATGGGTATGGGAATATATCCATAAGCTGATTCATTCAATGGTATTTTCTAATTAAAAGCAAGGAAACACTAAGTAGCTAGTTTTAAGATTTTTAAAATGTTTATGTGCAAATTGTACCCTGAGTGAGGTAACTCAGACCCGAAAGGACATGCATAGTATGTACTCACTTATAAGTGGATATTAGCCATCTAATAAGCATATATTAGGATACAATCCACAGAACTACCAAAGGTTATCAAGCCAAAGGGCCCTGGTGAGGGTGGTTCAATCCCACTTGGGAAGGAGAAGCAAACAATCACAGGAGGCACAGAAAGGGAGAGATCTCTGTGGGAGAGGGAAGGTGGAAGGGAAAGGGGAACATGAGGAGGTATGGGGAGATAGTAGAGAAGCCCTGAGGGCCAGCAGAATGAATAGAAATATGCAACCTTTGGGGGTGGGAGGTGGGGGAACCCTCTAGAATGTACCAGAAACCTGGGAGGTGAGAAACTCTCAGGACTCAAAGGGAAGGACCTCAGATGAAATGTGCTATGTTACTATATGTGCTATATTACTGATGTACTATGGAATGCTTACAGAGAGGAGCCTAGCATGGCTGTTCTCTGAGAGGCCCAACAAGCAGCTGACTGAGACCGATGCAGATAGTTAACCATTGGGCTGAAGTTAGAGACCCCTGTGTTTGAATTAGGGAAAGACTCATAAAGCTGAGGAAGTGGCTGACCCCAGAGGAAGACCAGCAGTGGCAACTAACCTGAATCCATGAGATCTCTCAGACACGGAGCCACCAATAGGCAGCATACATTAGCTGGTCCAAGGCCTCCAATACATATACAGCAGAGGATATGACTGGTATGGCCTCAGTGAGAGATGTCCCTAACCTTCAAGAGACTTGAGGCCCCTGATAGTGGGGAGGCATAACGGGGGAAAGGGGGTATCCTTGTGAAGACAGGGGGGAGTAGGAATGGCCTGAGAAACTGTGGGAAGGCAGACCAGAAGTGGGGCAATGATGGAATGTAAAACAATGAAAATAATAAAAAATTGTGTATTACTTTATTTATGTTTATTTGGGCACTTATAGGCACTGTGAGGCCCATGTGCTATTTCAACATACTTTCTGTTGTTGCCATTGGGAAGGAGACATTTGAACTATCACTCTAGCAATGATTCAAATGTCTGCTTCAAGGCCTCGAACAACTTTAAAAAAAAAATTGTGCCTCAGTACCCTGTTTATGACACCAGGGTGAAAATTTAGACCTAGGGAATGTACCAGATGCCTGGGATAATTAATCAGGATTATTAAATTATTTAGTAAATTCTAAAGGGCTGTACATGATGTTGGAAGTGTGATCGTTAGGGGTGAAGTGGCATTCAATGTTGTGGCTATGAGCTTGCACTTGAATCTGGAATCAAATTGCCAGAGTTCAGGTTCCCTCCTCCCTAGTCTCTATGTAATACTACGTAAATCAGTGAGCTTCTCTACTCTTTTTTTCTTTTTTTAAAAAATATTTTATTAGATATATTTCTTTACTTACATTTCAAATGTTATTCCCCTTCCCAGTTTCCTGTCCATAAGCCCCCACTCCCTCCCTCATATGGATATTCTCCCTATACA